>NW_006408959.1:147979-162114 GCF_000296735.1 Chrysochloris asiatica
CTCCCGCGGAGCGGCTGGTAGTTTCGAACCGCTGACCTTAAGGTTCGCAGCCCGATTCGTAACCACTACGCTACCAGAGCTCCTTATATCATATCATCTGCAAATAGAAAGCGTTTTACATCTTCTTTGCCAATTTGTATACCTTTTACCTCCCTTTCTTGTCAATATCCATGGCTAACACATTCAACACAACATAGATTGTTGTTATTGTTGTTAAGTGCCATGGAGTTGGTTCCAACTCATAGCTACCCTGCATAGGGTTTCCAAGGCTGTAAATCTTTATAGGAGCAGAACGCCTCATCTTTCTCCCACAGAACCACTGGTAGTTTCGAACTGCTGACCTTACGGTTCACAGCCGGATTCATAACCACTACACTACCAGAGCTGATTAGGAGTAGTGATAAATGGTATCCTTATCTGGTTCCTGTTCACAAAAGGAATGCTTCGAGTTTTTTTGTTTGTTTGTTTGTTATTTTCCACTGAGCAATCTCCATTGCCTGTTGGTTCTAAATATGTTCTTAATTATGTTGAGGAATTTTTCTTAAATTCCTGTCTTGTTAAGTGATTTTATCAAATGCCTTTCCTGTATCAATCATGTAGTTTTGTCCTTTGTTAATTTATGTGGTGAATTACATTGATTATTTTTCTAATACTTAATCATTATTGTACACCTTGTATAAATCCTTCTCAATCATGATATATTATTCTTTTGATATGTTGTTGAATTCTATTGGCTAGGATTTTGTTGAAAAATTTTGCATGTATGTTTATGAGGGACATTGGTGTATAATTTTCTTTTTTAATGATGTCCTTCTCTGATTTTGGTGTGAGAGATATGTTTGCTTTGTAAAATGTGTTAGGATGGTTTCTATTATTTTCTATGCCTTGAATATGTTGAATAGAGTAGGTGTCGGCTCTTCTCTGATTGTTTGGGAAAATTCTCCAGTAAAGCCATCTGGACCTGGACTTTTTTTGCTTGGGAGTTTTTTAGTGACTATATCAATTTGTTCCTTTATTATAGGTCTGCTCAGGTTTTCTACTTCACTCTGTATAAGTTAAGATTGTGTTTATCAAAAAATGGATCCATTTCTTCTAGATTTTCAATTCTTTTACATTACAACGCTTCATAATACTCTGTAACTATGCTTCTTATTTCCATTGGTTCTGTTGTA
The DNA here is from genome assembly GCF_000296735.1 of Chrysochloris asiatica. Lineage (NCBI taxonomy): Eukaryota > Metazoa > Chordata > Mammalia > Afrosoricida > Chrysochloridae > Chrysochloris > Chrysochloris asiatica. The sequence goes on from NW_006408959.1 coordinate 149,152, forward strand.
ATGTCACCCACATGATTTTTTATGCATGTTATTTGTGTCTTCTCCCTCTTTTCTTTTATTAGATTTGCCCTTGGTTTATGCATTTTATCCATCTTTTCATAGAACCAACTTCTTGTCTTCACAATTTTTTTCTGTAGTTTTTATGTTTTCAATTTCATTAATTTCTGCTCTAATATTTTTTATTTCCTTTTTTCTCATGGCTGTAGCTCTACTTTGCTGGCCTTTTTCTAAATGGTGGAGATGTTACATTAATGTATTGATTTTGGTTCTTTCTTGTTTTTTTGATATATGCATTTATTGCAATAAATTGTCTTTTCATGACTGCTTTTGTTGAGCCCCAAAGATTTGGGTATGTTTTGTTTTCATTCTCTTTTTTTCTAGGAATTTAAAAAATATCATTTTACAGTAACTTTTAAGGGTGGTGTTATTCAGTTTCCATATAATGATCTTGTTTCCTTGATCTTTCTTTGATTGATTTCTAATTTTATAGTGTAATGATCTGAGGGGATGCTTTGTAATATTTAGATTTTTAAAAAAAATTATGGAGATTTGCTTTGTGGTCTAATACATGGTCTATTCTGGAGAATGTTCAATGTGCACTAGAAAAGATCATGTACTGTTAAGTTGCTGGGTTAAATGTTTTGTACAAATCTATAAGGTCAAGTTGGTTGATTGTGCTGTTCAGTTCTTCTGTGCCTCCGCGGAGCTTCTTTCTGGTCATTCTTTCCTTTATCAAAAGTGGTGTGTTAAAATCTTCCTCTATTATTGTAAAGTTGTCTGTTTCTTTTTTCAATTCTATTAGGGTTTGATTTATGTATTATGGGTCTCTTTCATTGGAAACATAGATGTTTATTTTTGCTATGTCCTTTTGTTCAATTGACCCTTTAACCATACAATAATGACCTTCTTTTTCTCTTATGATGGGTTTGCCTTAAAGTTTATTTTATCGAAGATTGATTTTGCCACTCCTGCTCAAACCTATAGAACAAAGAAAGAACAACCACCATGTGTTTCTAGTCCTGCCTTTATATCTTCAATAGCTTCTGTGCCTGAGTTTTTAACAACATAAACAATATGTAAGAAATACCAATGTAGATCATAAATCATGTTTCTAAAGCCTGTTTCTTTCAGCCAAGCATCCTATGTGTTTGACTATCCTATGAGGTTGTCAATCATTTAGGGTTTCTTTTTTTTTTTTTTTTTTTCTCTTTTACTTGACAAATTTAAGCTGCAGTAGATTGCACATGTTGTTAAAATAATAGTTGCTGTGTTGGATTTTGAATCAAAATCATCTGACATTTTTGTTTTACAGTTTTTTGTTTGTTTATAATCATGTTTTACTTTATAATTAAAAAAAAATAATAATGACCTATTTTTCAGTAATGTGGACACTTTCTTTGCTTTCTATTTTAAAATTAATTTTTTAGTGTTAATTACATAACAAAAGTTTCCCATGTTAGATATTTCTATTTGACTTTACTTTTTCAAGTGATATATAACAATGTATGAACTAACTGCAATATTGGCAGGTCAAATACACCAGGTGCTCTTTGGAAACCCTACACAGTGTAGCTATAAGTTGGAACCTACTTGACAGTACTTAGCAACAGCAAAAACATAAACTATTTCAGCCTTTTATCTGTGTACATCTCAATCACAATAATCATATTCACCATGCTATATAACCGTCATCATTTCCCATTTCCAAATTTTTTCATCATTCTTCCTAATTGATAGGCAGTATGCCTTAAGAAATAATTTCTTTATTCCTCTTCCTACAGTCTCTCATAGTCATTCATAAATTTGGTTATTAAGCACTTGTCTATGAAATTAGGTAATTGTATCATCTTGCATATTTTATGCAGGGAATGAACATATAAATCAGTGATAATGGTTACTCATAGGATGCAAAAAGAGTAAATTTTCATAAAACAAAAATAAAAAATGTGTAACTGCCCAAATTAGGAACTGGTTAGATTAAAGGTTATCAGAGCAAAGTTTAGGGAACTGCGTGAACTTCCTTGCCCATGGGAACTGACCTATCAACGAGGGGCTATAGCTGAGAGAGAAGTAGCCAGCTGGTCTGAAGTTGGGGAGGCTTCCTTATACTACCAAGTTTATAGTTATTACCCATTAGATTCTTGTATGGCTAGCTGATGAGACTTAGACCAAATGAAGATAAAAATGCTTGATACTATGAATAAATATTAATTTCTACCATTTCATGAACTGGACCTTTGCTTATGCATACAGTTGCTCAAAATTCCAACAAAAATGAAAGGATTCTTCATATCAAAGCTCAAGCTTGTTTTCTCAGTAGACTGCATTGATAGGGCAAGCAATAGAGACATTGGCTAGTGAAATGAGGGGCTATACAAGCACGAGTGGCGGACTTACATGTTTTCTTTCATGAGCTTAGTTTGTGAATCAGGTAGGTAATGTAGAATGCCCACTGAATAGTTTTCCTGTTTTCAGATGCATCTGGGAAAAGGGGATGGGAATGATGGTGATAGGATTTATTATTTAATTGTGAGCCAGATTAATTATGATTGTCACAACTGTAATTGTAGAAGATGTGTAAGTAAAAGGGAGAAGTTGCTAATCTTCCATTTCAGGAACAGAAGATCCCAGGTCCATCAAGATGGAAAAGCATGAGTTGAGCATGAGAGCCTACTTAGAAAAGTGGCAACAGTGGAGAGATTGGAAAAGGTGATGATATGGAGAGATAGAGCAGCTGCAGACTCAAAGTCCATGGACTGAGAAAGACTACATGTCTGTGGGCAGCACACTGGTTTTCAGAATGTGCCCTTTGGACATTGAAATAAATACATATTTTTTTTCTTTTTTAATGTAAAAACAATGTCATAAGAGTATTGTAATTAAACATAAGGCGCAGCTAAAATTTAGCTTAGGTGACTTATCTAGGAAGTTGTTCTCAGACTCTCATACATACATTAGCAGCATCAGCACCATCTGGTATCTATATTGGAAATGCAGGTTATCATGCCTCACCTGCTGAATGAAAACCTAAATGAATCCAACTTCTTCTTTGCCCATAAATTGAGATGCTGAATAAAGTTTGAGAGCACAAATGTATGATTCAAACATTTATTTTCTAATCTGATATCTTAGAATGGTTAAATATTGGTATTTTTCTTAAAATGCTTAATGTTGTTTACTGTAGAGTGCAGAAGTTCATAGTTCAAAAGGATAGTCTGAAGATTAAATTAAAAAAAAAATGAATATAAAGATTTGAGCAAACTCAGTAACATGTTGAAATGATCAATAACTGAATCAATTTTTGTTGTTCCCAAATAATTCCAAAAATAAACCATCCACTTATTCAAGCAATTAAGTCATATTTGGTCAGTTGAAAGATGATTAGAGAACAGAACACACATTTTTGTATTTGGTCACTTCACTTACTTCTTCCTTTTCATATTTTTAATAATGTCCCATCTAACTCACTTTTCTTTTTACTGTGTTTTAACTTTTATCAAAGCCTGGACATTGAATTAGTTTATTTCAATTATTTATGCCAAAAACACATTTAAATTCAGTTTACCTGATTTGTAGGCATAGGAAACTTTCAATGACTATGTAGGACTTTTAACTAAATATGGCGTGAGACCAAGAGTAGAAAACAGTATCTTTAACACTGATGTAAGCAAACAGGTGTCATTGACCAATCAGAATGACTTGGCACTATATATATGTCTCCTTGGCTATAATTCCTCACTTTGGAGGTGAGTCTAATTTTGTTAGAATTTTTCTTCTATTGTTCTAGTATGTCCTGTCAAACTACTGATATCTTTTATAGATGTTTTGCATGAGAAGTTTGAATTATAGAGTAACTATTGTAAAATACTATCTACAAATGATAAAGCAAAAAACATCTGTATTCTGTTCATACACTATTTTTAAGATGGACATGAAGTATGTTTACAAAGAGTCAGGACGCCAAAATATTTCTTAAGTAAACAGTCTATTCAGTCTAATGATTGAGTTCATATAAGTGGAATTTGAATCATTTAAATTTACCCTGTTATTTCAATAATTTGTGAATATCAAGACACTTTGGTTGTGAAGATAGGATGGCAGAAAAAAAGGGGAATGTGGAATGAAACTTAAATAGCCCAGGAAAATGGCATCTACTTGTGCTTTCAAATAAATGTGAATAAGAAAATATGGAAAAGGATCTCCTTTTCTACTGTCATCCAAAACAATATAGTCTATGTATAAATAGATAAAAAATTGCATAGGTATTTTCCAAATAAAGGGACTAGAATAAATAAGGAAAAATTGAGGAAAATTTTACTATTACTTTAAAGAATATGAAAAAGAATTTCCTTTTTCTGAATGATCTCTCTACATGTACAGTAGAACTATATCATCTATATTTTAAGGCAAAAATCTCTCTAATTCTGAAAACACACACATGTATATGTTGCATTTATTTTTAAAGTACTGAATTCCAGTTATCATATTTAGGGTATTAATTTTATATCCATCCACAAGTTTACCTAAAGAAGGAATATATACTTAAAATAATCTTTGCCAAGCTTTTATATACCTTTTTGACTAAGTAGTAAAGATTTCATTTAGCAAGTAAATGCAGCTGTATAGACACCATGCAAAAAAAAAAGAACCCTATTAAAAATCAAACCAAGTAAAAGAAAACAAGATGCATATTTATATAAGAAATATGTAAGCAATACTCTCAAACTGAAGTTTCTATGAAATTATCTGAAGGTTATAAAATTTTGAGATATTTCTTATGATACAATATTGCATAGCATATTTTTTAACAGCATGGGCTAATATTGAATTATTCATCTATTTATATATTATCCTTTCACTTTATAGCAAAAGCCAAGGATAAAACTGTAATATTATAATTAGAAATATGTATGTATATTTCTATCTTCTACATATGTGCTGTTCCTTGTAGAATATTTGTTTCTCAAGAAAATGAGCATTTAGTTCCTGTTGAAGGCAGTTAATAGCCACAACCACCACCAGTACACAATACAATCCTATATAAGACAAAATGTGATGTAAAGTAAAAAGATTAGAAAAGGTTTATATTGTAAAGTTAACCATCTTTATTTCTTCGATTTCCAATGCTTAAACAATTACCTTAATTATGTTGCTGTAATTATGGAATTCTGTGCAAGTTCAAATTCTAAAATAAGATGAGCACTCAGATTTAGATATTTTAAAGATTTGTTCTCATTTTGTCAGCATTAAGTGAAATTATCAAATTGGCATTTTATACTATATTTTTCAACCTGCTTGTTTTGAGAGCAACAATGGCAAAATATGACATAAGTTGAAAAATGAAAAAAGAAAATAAAAATTATATTAAGACTATTTTGGAGATCTTTCATACACAAAACCAGAGCCAGCATTGTCTAGTTTGTTCTGATGCATAAGAACTATGTTAACTATTTAAGCAATCTGTTCAGAAGCTTTATAACTTAAAACATATGAGTTGTTTAGCAACAAGAAGCATAAAACTTAAAAGTTAAGTTCTTCTTCATACTACGTACAGAAAATGACAGAAATTATTCTTAAACCAGGACTTCTTATTCCAAGTCAACTATACATTTATTTATTTTTTTTCTTTTTTAACAATGGAGTACTTGTAGCACATTCAAATCCAAGCTTAAGAATCTTTTTGGATAGTCATTTTAGCCTTTTTTTTCTTTCCTATCTTTTAAATGCTCTGTTGTTTTCTTCTTTATGGAGTTCTTTATGCCATCCCACAATTCCTCAGATCTTGGTTATCATGGCTTAATGTATCAAATCTGTTTATTAAACAATCTCTAAATTCAGGTGACATATACTCTTCTAAGTATCAAGGCTGAATAGCACAGAATTCATTTCAGGGAGGTATATATTAGAACATCTGCATTTTAAAAATTAGGTGAATTAAACATTTACATAAATTTCAATACATTACATATCAAATTATTCTTCTTTTTCAAACTATATATTTTGTTTAGTTTTAATCACCTCTTCCATTCTGTGATTTTTGAAAAATAATATTGTATGACAATAAATCAACTCTAGGTTTTCCTTTACAAAAATGAGAATATTTTTAGAATTTCAGAAGTTTATATACATTATCTTAGATTTTTTAAAAATGCATAAGACAAACTTGTATCTGTTAGTTTGTTTCCATAGCATAGTGGTTACAAATCAGGATGCTAACCCCAAGTCTGACAGTTCAAAACCTTCAGCTGTTCCAAAGACGAAAGATGAGGCTTTCTGCTCCCATAAAGATTTACAGCCTTGGAAACCCTGTGCAAGGGCCACTATGAGTTGGAACCAACTCTATGGTACTTAACAATAACAAATATATAACAAATCACTAAGACACATAACTATTGAGTTGATTCCAACTCATTGATACTCTATAAACAGAAATCTTACCTCAGTTTTCTGAGATTATACATGCTCATGATGATGTCTCCTACAGTATATGTAATACCCATTGCTATTGAGTCCATTCTAACTCATAATGACCTTATAGTAGAAAGTCTAGAGCTAGAAAAATTTATAGAAACAGAAATCCTCCTGAGTCTCCCACAGAGTGAATGGTGGATTCAAACATCTGAACTTTCAGATGGCACCCCAATGTATAACCCACTATGCCACTATAGCTCATTCAGAATGCATAATAGTAACATAAAAATAGTAACACAACAATTGCAACTGAAAAGGCCATTTGGAACACTGTATTATTCTTTAGATCTTAAAACTGAGAACACATTTTTATCCAGAATTTACTTTGATCTATTTTGTTCTATTTTCTAATTTACATCAGTTAAATTTAAATCTATTTACTTGTATGAAGGGATATATTGACCATCTTTGAAATATACAAAGGTTCAGCTATTGAGAATTAGAATGATAGGCCAAGATAGAAAATCTTAAATGGTAGGCTGTGGCTTTGAACCACTACCTTGGATTTTAAATATTGTCTTAAATAATGGAAACCCTCTCATTTCCTTTTCCATATGCAGTGTCACGCCAGTAAAAACTATGGAGAAGAGAAATGCTACCTCAGATTTTATTCTCCTAGGACTCTTTAAGCACACAAGGTCCCATCTCTTTCTCTTCATATTGGTACTGATTATAGCCATTTCTTCCCTGACTGGCAATGCCCTCATGATTCTACTGATTCACAGGGACCACCGGCTCCACACACCTATGTACATTCTCCTGAGCCAACTCTCCCTCATGGACGTGATGCTGGTTTTAACCATTGTGCCCAAAATGGCATCTGGTTTCCTAACAGGCAAGAGGTCCATTTCCCCTGCAGGCTGTGGGTTACAAATCTTTCTTTTACTCACCATGGCTGGTGGAGAGTGTTTCCTACTGGCAGCCATGTCCTATGACCGTTATGTGGCTGTGTGTCACCCACTACGATACCCTAGCCTCATGAACTGGCAACGGTGCTTGCAAATGTCTATGGGGTCTTGGTTCATGGGAGCAGCTGACGGGATCTTGCAGGCAGTTACCACCCTGAGTTTCCCTTTCTGCAGTGTACATGAGATCAATCACTTCTTCTGTGAGGCTCCGATGTTGGTGCGTTTGGCTTGTAGTGACACTTCAGTCTTCGAATATGCCATGTACATTTGCTGTGTGTTAATGCTCTTGGTACCTTTCTCCCTCATTCTGACCTCTTATAGTTTTATCCTGACTGCAGTTCTTCACATGCGTTCTACAGAAGCACTCAAGAAAGCCTTTGCCACATGTTCGTCACACCTGACTGTGGTGGGACTCTTTTATGGGGCTGCCATTTTTATCTATATGAGACCCAAATCCTACAGATCAGCTAACCATGATAAGGTTGTATCAGCTTTCTATACTATTTTCACCCCTGTGCTGAACCCTCTCATCTATAGTCTGAGGAACAATGAGGTAAAAGCAGCCATGAAAAGGTTGCTTGGAAACCTTGCTAACTTAAAACTTCAATAAACTTACATTATTCTGTATGGTTATCCATTGTCAAAAGTGTAAAAATTTCAAAAATTACTACTAGTTTGTACATTTTATAATAATCTTTTTCAGTTTTTAAAATAGAGTCATGGTGTAGCATTATAGGATAAGCACTCAACCACAAGGTCAGTTTGAACTGCAAGATCAGTTGTTCAACCTCACTGGCTGCTTCTCAGAAATCCTATCTGTTTCTGTTAATTGGGACTGATTTAACTGCACATAACAACAACAACATTTCAAAAATTGATAAAAATCATGTTTTAGTCAGTTTCTTGGATGCCATTTAATAGATATTTGACTAGATTTTCTAAATCCATGTTTCTCAGAATCACATAATAACATTACTGACAGAATAGAAACATTCTTTGATGTAACAATAAAAGCACAAGTAACAAACAACAAAACAAAGCAACAAAAAATATGATTTTGCCTAAAATAAAAACAAAAACATTATTTTCACCAAAGGGCTTTGTCAAGTAAGCAAGGAGACAATGCACAGAAAAGAAAGAAAAAAGTATGAAGAAATACATGCTGAATATATGTTTGATAGCAACATGTAGAAAGTGGTATCCTGGTGTGACTTTAGGGGTTGATGAGCTGCACTGCAAAGTAGGTTTCAACCTACTTTGTCAGTGATTCAAGCTCAACAACTGTTTTCAGAAACCCTATACAAAGAGTCGGAACCAACTCTTCAGCACTTACGAACAGCATATAGAAATTACCACTAAAGCGTCACAACAAAAAATTAAATATCTGGTATTCAAATGTGCAAAATAGTTAATTAGACATTTCACTAAGCAAGAAATAGAAGCTGAGAGACTTCGGTTTGGGTGATAGCAGCGAAAACCAGGTAGGGAACGCTCCATTGTGAAGGGACAGGGCTCCCAGGAAGAAAGTGCTCAGAGAATAACTCCAGAGCTCCGGATCTACCATAAGATCCAGGACATTAGTTTCCTGCACTTGCAAGTGAAGAGATCATAATAATAATGAAAATACTGTGATTTAGGAATCTGGAGATGGGATTCCCACTGCAGCCACATTGCCTTGGCAGAGTTTGGAAGGCGGAGCTATAGCCAGTCCGGCTCAGAAAACCGGGGCTAATAGCAGTGTCCTGCCTTCATTGCTCAGCCTGGACAACATCAGGTGGGACAGTTTTCCCATTGTACAGAGAGAGGAGACTTGGCAGCGACTTATGACGTCACCTGCAGAGACACAGCCCTAAAATTTTCTCTGGTGGAACCCTTGGCAGCTATGCACCTTGGAGTTGGTTCTGACTCCAGGTGACCTTGTTCGTTGTTTCTGGGGCGGTGGTTCTGTGCAGGTGCAAAGTGCCTCATCTTTCTTCTGCGGTGCAGCTGGTGGTTTCAAACTACTGACCTTGTGATTTGCGGCCCCGTTCACAGCCACTGTGCTATCCGAGCTCCCTGTGCAGTAGCCATACAAAGTAATCTTTAAAACCCCAACAAAAGAACTCAACCATCCTGAGAATTGTACTGTGCACACACAGATATCTAACTGACCTTCAGAGACAAAAATAATGGACAATCTTTCTCCCATTAACTGTTCAATATCGACCTGCAACCTCTATCATAGTGACTAGAGGAAGGGCCTGAGATAACAGACACAATCACCCACAGCTGGAGGCGTCTATCTTGCACACACACTGCCTGTGTAGCTCAGGACAGTCGACCACAGACTCATTTCTGTTCCAAAGTGGTGATTTTTGTCTATGCATTTATGTTAGTTCTGCTATTGGTCCTTTTTATCTTTCCTGCAGGTGGGAGCTATTCTCCTAATGCTGTCTCTTTACCTAAGAAGAGACAGCAATTGTGGCCATATAGCCAAACTATGGGCATACCCCATAATATTGCATCACTGAGACAAGAGCCAACAACACCTGCTAAGCATTACATGTGAAAAGGCAAAACTATCACCTGATCATATTCACCAGGTGATACCCAATAAGCTTAACAAAAAACAACAAACATTCACTTAAGCTTTAAAGAAACCCACATAACTATCAGAAATAATGAACAAAAAACAACAAACGATATTGAAACATGTACAAAAACAGAAAACAGTAGCTGAGACAAATGAGCAGGAGACATACAAAGGCTTTCTAACGGAGGAGGAGCAGGTTTTGGATATGCCTGAGAAAGAAATCAGAAGAATGATATGGAAACAAATTCAAATGCTCTGAAAAGAGGTGGAGGTAAACAAAGAAGAAGTCAGGAAAGTACTCCAGGAGCAATCAGATAAGATTGATACAGCATTGGAAACAATTCAAACCTTTCAAAATGATGTCCAGATGATTAATAATAAGGTAAGATATCAGAAATGGACAAAACACTGAAAGTGGAAAGGAGCAGAATTGAAGAGATGGAAGCCAGACCTAGTGAGCTGGAAGACAAATCTGTCAACACTATTAAGATAGAAAGGCAAGCTGTAAAAAGCATAAACAAATCTGAAGAGAGTCTAAGATTCATGCGGGATAACATGAAGAGGAACAACTTAAGAATTATGGGCATTTGGGAACAGGAAGAATCAGAGAAGTTCACAGAGGAGATAGTTGAAGAGCTTAAGAAAATTTGCCTAACATCTTGAAAGATGAGAAGATAAACATTCAAGAAGCTGAACGTACCCAAGGAAGGATAGACCACAAAAGAAAGTCACCAAGACTATAATAATCAAGCTCTCCAAAATAAAAAACAAGGAGTGAATACTAAAAGCGGCCAGGAAGAAGAGAAATGTCACTTATAAAGGCAAGCAAATCAGATTAAGCTCTGACTATTCAGAACAAACCATGCAGGAAAGAAGGCAATGGGGAGACATATACAAAGCCCTACAAGAAAAAAAAAACTGTCAACCAAGAATCGTCTATCCAACAAAACTGTCAATCAAATATGATGGTGTGATCAAGATATTCCATGATAAACAGAATCTGAGAGATTTTATCAAAACCAACCAAGCACTTCAAAACACCTAAAGAAAGTTCTGTGGACTGAAAACCAACAAGAACAGACAAAAAAGAGAGATTGACAAGTGTGGCAACACCACCTGGAACTCAGTCAACAGATAACAGAATCCAAAACAGAACAAAACTGCAACAACAAACTCAAAGGAGCTGGGAGGTCAAACGAAGATCAAAATTATATCAATGTCAAAGAAGGGACAAATGTAGTAACAGAGACAGAGGTGGTGAGGATGTCAGGTAAATTACAGGATACAATGGATTCTCTTAAATGGAGAGAAAAGTGAGCAGTCTATAAGGTAACACCAAAGAAAGTTAGTACTTCACAACTTACCATAAAAATGAACTTCCAAGCAGAACAAGCAAACATGAAAACTAAAAAGAAATAGCACAAAAACACAAACCCAGAACAAGAAGGCATGCAGAACTAAAGAATGAACATCACTACCAAAAAAGTAACATAATGGCAGCAATTAAATCATACCTATCGATAATTACATTGAATGTCAATGAAATGAATGCAGCAGTGAAGAGACAGAGAGTGGCAGAATGGATAAGAAAACAATACCCTTCAATATGCTGCCTGCAAGAAACACACCTTACACACAAAGACAAAAACAGATTAAAAGTTAAAGGATTCTACACAAATTATTCTAGAATATAGAAGATGATGGAAAAATCCCTAATAGCTTTTATAAAGCAAGCATAACCCTCATACCCAAACCAGGGATGGACATCACTATAAAAGAAAAATATAGATCAATATCCCTCATGAATTTAGATGCAAAAATTCTCAGCAAAATCCTAGAATAAAACAGCACATCAAAAACAAAACAAAAAAAAAATACATCTTGACCAAGTTGTTTTCATAAAAGAGTTACAAGGATGATTCAACACTAGAAAAAAATTCAACTTAATCCATCATATAAATAAGAAAAAGGAAAAGAACCACATGATCATATTGAATGATGCAGAAAAGGCATTTGACAAAATCCAACACCATTCCTGATAAAAACACCCAGCAAAGTAGGAATTGAAAGGGAAATTCCTCAACATAATCAAGAGAATATATACAAACCAATAGCCTACATCACTCCCAATGGAGAGAAACTGAAAGTCCAATGCTAATAGGAAACCAACAAGGATGCCCTCTATCACCATTCCTATTCAATATTCTGCTGGAAGTTTTAGCCAGAGCTATATGGCATAATAGAGAAATGAAAGGCACTCAGATTGGCAAAGAGGAAGTAAAACTCACATTATTTGCACACGATATGATCCTATACATAGAAAACCCCAAAGATTCAGTAAAAAAAAACTTATTAGACCTCATTGGAAGATTCAGCAAAGTGGCAGGGTATAAGATCTACATATAAAAATCAGTTGGATTTCTCTATAGCAACAATGATAGCTGTGAAAAAGACATTAGGCAAGCAATACGATTTATAATAGCTGCCCAAAGGTTGAAATATATAGGAATAAATTTATCCAGAAAAAAAAAGGACTTATAAAAAGAAAATTACAAAACATTAGTACAAGAAACCAAAAGAGACCTACAGAATTGGAAGAACATACCATGTTCCTGGATAAGAAGAATCAACATCTTGAAAATGTCAGTACCACTCAAAGCAATTTACACATACAGTTCAATCCCAATCCAGATTACAACAACGTTCTTCAAAGAGATGGAAAAGACAATTACTATCTTTATATTGAAAGGAAAGAGACTCAGGATAAGCAATACATTGCTTAAGAGGAAGAACAAGGTTGGAGGTCTCTCACTCCCCAATTTCAAAATTTACTACATGGCTACAGTGGTCAGACTAGGAAGAAAGAGTGACAAACTACTTCCGAATCGCTAGTCACTGAAAACTCTATGCATAGCGGAGAAACATTGTCAGATATAGGACTGGAAGGTGGGAGGGCACTCAGAAAGCGATTGTGGAAAAAAATGCCTCCTCAAAGTAGGGTTGACCAAAATG
>NW_006408959.1:164809-214730 GCF_000296735.1 Chrysochloris asiatica
GGACATTGTTTCGTTCTGCTGTGCATGGGGTCGCTATGAGTCGGTTCCGACTCGATGGCACCTGACAACAACAACAACAACAGTGGTCAAAATAGCCTGGTACTGGACAATGAAAGATGCATTGATCAATGGAACAGAATCAAGAATCCAGAAATTAACCCAACCACATACAGGCAAATGATTTTTGAGAAAATTCCTAGGCATATTGCATGGGGAATAGACGGTCTCTTTAACAAATGGTGCTGGCAGAACTGGAAAGCGATATGCAAAAGACTGAAACAAGACCTTTATTTCACACGCTATACAAAAACGAACTCAGCATGGATTAAAGGTATAAATGGGAATCCCAAAATTATGATGGTCATCAATGAAAAAATAGGGACAAATGTGAGAGCACTAAATCAGGGCATATACAGACTACCAAACATTTTGAAAAGTACACAAACAAAAATACATAAAATAGATGAGTGGGACATACTAAAAATTAAAAACCTATGCGCATCAAAGACTTCACCAAAAAAGTAAAAAGGGAACTCATAGAATGGGAAAAAATATTTTGCAACGACACATAAGATAAGGGACTCATTTCTAAAATATATAGGAAACTACAACACCTCTGCATGTAAAAGACAACCCAATTTTAAAAAATGGGCACAGGACATGAACAGATACTTCACCAAGGAGGAGATCCAGGCAGCCAACAAACAGATGAAGAAATTTTCATGATCACTAGCCATCAGAGAAATGCAAATCAAAACAACAATGAGATATCATCTCACACCAGCAATAACAGCAAAGATCAAAAAAGCAGAAGACAACAAATGCTGGTGAGGATGCGGAAATACTGGGACCCTCCTACATTGTTGGTGGGACTGCAAAGTGGTCCAACCACTCTGGAAATCAATATGGCACTTTCTCAGAAGGTTGGAAATAGAAATAACTTATGACCCAGCAATTCCTCTGCTTGGTATTTATCCATAAGAAATACGAGCCATAACACGAGTAGCAATGTTCATAGCAGCACTATTTAAATAGCCAAAAAATGGAGACAACCAAAATGCCCATCAATTGAAGAATGGCTAAACAAACTGTGATACATGCACACAATGGAATACTAGGCTACCTTGAAGAACAACAAGGAAATTGCAAGACAATGCATAACATGGATGAACCATGAGGACATTATGCTGAGTGAAATTAGTCACTCACAAAAGGAGAAATACTGGGTAAGATCATTATTGTCAAAGATTAAAAAAAAGAACTCATTCAAAAGGGGGGGAAAACTATATATATATGTGTGTGTGTGTGTGTGTGTGTGTGTGTGTGTATGTATGTATGGGATGAGAGGTGGGGTGGGAGGGAGGGGAAGAAAGAGCACAGGATAGGGAATGGACACAGGAAAGCCTGGGGTTCGGGGTGGAGGAGGGAGGTTGGCAATACACAAGAAGGAGGAGGGGAAAAAGAAGAGCAAGGCAGACAGAAGAATGCTTGGGCAGGCTTGCATGGGCTAAGTGGGACATATGTAAATGACGATCTATACACAACCTTGGAATAACAGGGCTTCAGGATACAGTGATTGAGGCATGGCTTGAAAGTGGAAAAGAGGGGGATAATATTAGCATGAAACTGCCCAGACTCAAAAATGGGGGTGGGCGGAGGTGTATAAAGGCAAGAATTGACTGGTTTGCTTACTTTCAAGAAGGAACCTAGGCCCCGACGGGGCAGGGATAGGCAGAACCTCCACTGAACGATTTCTACATTGTTGGGACTGCGCTGATGAAAGGAAATGGGGATAAGACTCTTGTGGTACAAGAGTGAATACTTGCCGCCAAGACAAATTGTGAGGGGAGGAGATGGATTGGTTTTACAGCTCAGGAGCGGAGGTTCCTGGGACCATCAAGCAAGAAGAGCAGAAAGTGTGATCCTATCCAGAGAGGCAGTGATGCCAGGCATGGAGACAGAGATGATGGCTTGGACAGATGGAGTGGCTGGGAACATGGGACTCATGGAGGGAGAGGAGTTGTTTGATGACAGCCAAGGGGTGCTGGGCTTGTGGGGTGTATCCTTTGATTATTTGATGATGCATGGAGGGGATTGTAATCCAAATGAAATAAAATAGGGTGAATGTGAAGCTGAAGTGGGACAGAGGCAAATAATGATGTATGCACAACCTTGGAACAATGGCTCTGGGATATAGAGATTGAGTGACTGCCTTTTGAATCTTGGTTTCCCTGACATACCACTATAAAATAGACACTGGAGGGGGAGATAAAGGAATATCCAGAAATATGACCATAGAAATCTTGTAAGATTCTTCCTGAAAGAAAAACTGACAGAAAAAAATAAAAAACAATATAGGCAGACAAGCTGATTACTACAAGAACAAACAAGTGGCTCACCAGGAGACATCAAGGCAAATGGTCGGGTTCCCCTCAGGGAAAACCCCCTTCTAAGTCTAAGACTCAATGGGAATACAAATTCTGATTGGTGACCACGTTAGTCACCAATTTCCTTTGAAAATGAGGGAAAAGCAGCAATGAAGCTGCAAGCTGAGCCCTAAAATGCTCAATAGACTCCTGTGAACCCAGATGGAGACCTGGTTGACCAGCAGTGTGGCAAGTCCAGGAGACTTTTGGACCCAGTGTCAGTGACAGAGTAGAGAGTGAAGCATCCAACTGATAAAAAGACAGGGCACATGCATAAGTACACCCACACTTGCAGATAATACCCACTTGACCTGGCTTCAATGGCTGGATGATCAGAGCTCAACCAGAAGAAGAAAGAAGAGGGAAAAAAAGAATAATCTGATACAATTTGATGAACTTGACGTACACCTATAGAAGCAGTAGCTGAAAAGAAGGAAGAAATCTTCATAGTGAGGATCATTCCCACCCTCTCCCCACATGGAGAGGACAGGAGTGGGCAACTTGGACATTGACTATTCCGAATGGGAGGGCTACAGAGGCAAGAAATGACTGGCTTAGAAGCTTTCAAGAGGGAACCTAGATAGAAGGTGTGGAGCAAGGTAGAATCTCCACTGAGTAGTATCCCTTCTGTCTAGTTTGGGCTGATGAAAGGAGATGAGGCTAGGTCTCTTGCGATACAATAACAAATAATTGTTATCAGGAATGATTGTAAAGGCTGGATATGTAAAGGTAGACATTTTGTGACAAAGGGAGGGGCGTAATTAACTTTGCAGTTTAGGAGCAGAGGTCCCTGGGACCATCAGGGGAGAAGAATGGAGAACAGAACCCTACCCAGAGAAACAGTGAAGTCAGGCATAAAGGAAGAGACGATGACATGGGGAGATGGAGTGGCTGGGGGCTTTGGACCTGGAGAGGAAGAGCTGCTGTTTGTGGACAACATGGGGGCAGGCCTTCAGGGTATACTCTTTGGTTGGTGGATGATGCATGGAGGGGATTGTAACCAGGGCAAGGAAATGATACATGAAGGGATCAATGTGAAGCTAATGTCCTCCCATGTAAACTATCACGTAATTCACAATCTAGCATAAAAAAAAAAAAAAATACTATCAGCATACTAATAAATACATTGCTCTAAATATATATATATATATATATATATATATATACAGGGTAGCTATGGGTCGGAACCGACTCGATGGCACATAACAACAACAACAACATATATATATAGAGAGAGAGAGAAACTACCAAGAACCATATAAAAAGATATGTGCCGACTGTAGTCATTGTTGTTTTTGTTATTAAGTGCTATTGAGCGAGTTCCAACTAATAGGGTTCTATCTGGTGAGTTTGAACCACCAACCATTTGCTAGCAGTCTAGTGTTTATTCTACAGTGTTTATCCATCAGTAGTTATTGTTGTTACGTGCTATGAAGTAGGTTCCCAGTAATAGTGACCTTTTGTACAACAGAACATAACACTGCCTAGTTCTGCACCATCCTTGAAATCATTGTTAAGCTTGAGCCTAATGCTGCTGCCACTGTGCCAATACATCTTTTTGGGTGTCTTCCTCTTTTTTAATGACCCTCCTCTTTACCAAGCATAATATCCTTCTCCAGTGACTATTACCTCCTTGATCATATGTCTGAAGTATGAGAGAGAAAGTCTAGTGATCCTGGATTCTTAGGAGCAATCTGACATTAGTTCTCCCAACACAGATTTGTTTGGTCTTCTCGCTCATTATACATCATTGTCTGAAATCTACATGAATCACTTGTAGTTCTCTGCCAATGTACTATAGCAAAATTTTATTTGACTATGATATTAATTATATTAGAGAAATTAAGTAATCATTAGAGAAATTCAAATCAAACTTCAGAGAGGTATCACTTTACCTCCTCCATCCTTCTAAGTTATCTGTGTTTAAAATAAAATTTAAAAAATAAAATAAAAACATTTTTGACTATATGGAAGAATTGCAACTCTCACTTTTGACTACCGTAACTGTAAAATTGTACAACATTTGCTGAAAACATTTTTCAGGGTCTTCCAAAATTTAAGTGCACAATTACCCTATGATTCTGAAATTTCACTTCTAGATAGATATATCACGAAGTACAGAATGTAGAAATTAAAAAAAAAAAATGTATGTACACCAATATAAAAAGTACACAGAACTATTCAAACTAGCCCAAATTTGGAAACACATTAAAAATCTATAATCATAATTGTTGTTGTTGTTAAGTGCCATCAAGTCAGTTCCAACCCATAGTGAACCTCTATAGGGTTTCCAGAGAAAGACTGTTGACATAAACTGCTGATCTTGTTATTCAACACAACTCTACAGACCAGTGCATTAATTCACAGTGCTACAATAGGACTCTATAATCATGGTGGTGGTGGTGGTTGGTGGTGATGTGCCCTGGAGTCGTTTTTGACTCATAGTGACACTGTACAGCGTTTCCAAGGCTATAAATCTTTGTGGGAGCAGAATAGTTGGTAATTTCTAACTACTGACCTTGAGGTTAGCAACCGGATTCGTAACCACTACGCTACCAGAAAGGAACTCTGGTTCAGAGTTCTGGAACAGAGTTCCTTTCTGGTAGCGTAGTGGTTACGAATCCGGTTGCTAACCTCAAGGTTGGCAGTTCGAAACTACCAGCAGTTCCATGGGAGAAGGATGAGGCGTTCTTCTCCTGTAAAGATTTACAGCCTTGGAAACCCTGTGCAGGGTCACTATGAGTTGGAGCTGACTCCACGATTCTTAACAATAACAACAGCAACACGCTACCAGAGCTCCTTCCATAATCATTATTAGATTAAAAAAAAATGTAGTACATGCATATAATGGAACATTATAATGTCATAAGCAGAAATAAAGTTCTGATACATATAATAGCATAGATAAACCATGAAGACTATTTGTTGTAAGCTTGGTTGCTTGGTGATGTCAAGTATATTCTGACTTTTAGTGACCAAATACAAAACAGAATGAAGCACTAAGTCCTGCATCAATCTCACAATAGCTGTTACACTTGATTCTATTGCAGCTGCCACTGTGCCAATACCAATCATTGGGGTTCTGCGTCTTTTTCTCTGAACCTCCGATTTGCCAAGAGTGATGTATTTCTCCAGGGACTTGTTCCTCACTGATGACATGTCCCAAATATGAGAGACAAATTCTTGCCATCCTGACTTCCAGGAAGCATTCAGGCTGTACTTCTCCCAACACAGATTTGTGGGTTCAGTCTATGGTACTTCCGGTATTCTTCTGTAACACCACAATGCATCAATTTTTCTATGGTCTTCATTATTCGTTGTCCAAATTTCACATGTACATGAGGGTATTGAAAATATCATGGGTTGTGTCAGGAACACATTGGTATTCAAACAGACATCTTTGCTCTTCAACACTTTAAAGAGTTCCTCTGCAGCAAATTTACTGTGTCATTTGATTTCTTGACTGCTTCTTCAAAGAGTGTTAATTGTGATCCAAGCAAAATGAAGTCTTTGACAACTTCAATTTTAATTTCCCAGCCATTTTTCATGATATCATTTATTGATCCGCTGGTGAAGAAGTTCATTTTCTTTACATTGAGGTGCATGCAACCCATACTGAAGACTGTGTTCCTTGATTTTCATTAGGAAGCATCTTAAGTTCTTTTTGCTTTCAGCAAGCATGATTGTATCACATGAATATCAAAGGTTGTTAATGAGTCTTTCTCCACTCCAGATGCCATGTTCTTCTTCATATAATCCAGTTTCTCAGAGTATTTGCTAAGTATACAGATTAAATAAATATGATAAAAAATATATCCCTGGGGCACATCTTTTCTGATTTTAAATGATTCCATTTCTACTTGTGTTCAAAGGATTGCCTCTAGGTCTATGTACATGTTCCTCATAAGAAAAATAAAGTGTTCTGGAATACTCATTCTTCACAACGTTTTCCAAAATTTGTCAATATCCACACAGTTGAAAACCTTTGCAAAATCAATAAAGCACAAGTAAGGAAAATGAGTTACTAACAAACTGAAAAATATTCTATGAACTACTGCATGGAAATATTTGATTAGGCAAATGTATAAAAGTAAATAAGTAATGATACAAAATCATAGAAACCTATTATTAAACAAAAATGTCAAAGTGTAAACCTAGTATTTTTCAACATGTCTTCCATCTTAGTTTATGTACTTCTGAAGGTTTTGGTTCCATCTATCTAACCCTTCCCACCAAATTTTGGTCTCTTCAATTTCCAATATACCAAACAGATCTTCAAATGACCCAAATTGTGTACCTTTTATATTTTCTCTGAGATTTTGAAACAAAAAGAAGTCTAAAGGGCAACATCAAGACTGTAGTTTGAACATAAGTAGCCCTGGTAGTGGAGTGGGTTATGCATTTTGCTTCAAACTGTAAAGTCAGCAGTTTAAACTCACCAGCCACTCCATGTCTGAAAGATTGGGCTTTCAGCTCCAGTAAAGAGTTTACAGCCTCTGAAACCCTAAACATGGTTGCTTTTCAGTCAGAACCAATTTAATAGTTAGTACACAGCAGCATTAGCAGCAGTTTAGAAGAGGTTTTTCAATGAAATTATCATAGGACAGGCTTTGCTACTCTCAAAGAATGACCAAGCACATTTTCTTGGAAGCGATTTTCCTGACCTTTTTCTTACCAATGCAATTTTCAGTTTTTACAAGAAACTTTTTCATCATAGTGGTGGTGGTGGTGGTGATATGCCATGGAGTTGGTTCTGACTCATAGCAACCTTGTATAGATAGGGGTTCCAATACTGTAAATCTTTATGGGAGCAGAAAGCCTCATCTTTATCCCTTGGAGAAGCTGGTAGTTTCGAACTGCTGACCTTGTGGTTAGCAGACCGGCTCCTAACCACTATGTTACCAGAGCTCCTTCATAGTAACCCCCCTGATTGTTCTGTGTCCTTCAAAAAAATCTGTTAAGACTGTCCATTTTTGTTGTTGTTAAGTGCCGTCTAGTCAATTCAGACCCATAGTGACCCTGTATAAGGTTTCTGAGGAACAGCTGGTAAGCCTGAACCACAGACCTTGCAGTTCAAACTCTTTGCAGTCTGGCACATTAACCCATAGGCACCACACCAGGATTCTAGTCAACCTAACATTCTGGAATTTGAGAGCTTTCTGTCTTGAATTTCACTATTTTGATTGGAATTTTGTTTGTTTGTTTTTTCCTATTGTGGGTGTCTGGGTTAATGCACTGGGCTGCAAGGTCTCTTTGAACTGCAAGACCAGGTTCAAGCTCACCAGTTGGTCCTCAGAAACCCAATACAGGATCACTATGGGTCCAAGTAGACTAAATGGCACTTAACAACAACAAAGACAACTGTATTACTGAGAGAAATTGTCTTAAGCCATTCACTGATCACAGAAACATGGTTAGAAATGTTTTGTTTGGAATGAACTCATGCTTGTATGACTGGGAAACTTACCAGCAATACTTATTGATATATATTTAAATAGAGACTACAATGTATTAGTAGACACTTGGAGTAGGAGAGATGTGAAAAGAGGTAACAATTGTTTAGAGAACACTCAGATTTTCTTAATATTGATGGGAAAAAACTGAAATGGACAGTGGTGATACTTACACATCATAAATAACAACAGAATTGTTGGGGTAAGTTAGGTAAAATGAAAATATTTTTATTACATATGTACTTATGACACACACTCACATAAATATAACAGAAACCAAAATTTCATTAGTGAAATTACTAAATAATTTATCAAACCAGGTTTAGTTATTAAAATTTGACTAATTTTATACAAAGAATGCACTGAAAATTATCAAATTATTTTAAGCAGCTTTATTTTTATATGAATTATTTCTCATTAATAATCCAATCAGAGAATTTTAGATACATGAATCAGCATAACAGGAAGTGGTAAAAAACTAAGTTAATAGACCTTTGAGCTACCCTGTTTTGAGCATTAATTATTTGTTATGCACCATGCCAAAAACATAACTAGATTATTTTGTGTCCTTATAGAAATCCTATGCAGTAAATTTTAAAGATGATAATTTCTCTTTTAGATAAAGAAACTGAAATGTGGTATGTACAGTCTTTGTTTTATACCAATGACACTTGTATTTCTAAGAAACAAACCCAAAGAGAAAATTATTTTTAAGCATAATTAAGATCCATGAAAATAAAAATGCATATTTATATAATGTAAATTTTATGTTAAATCATTTGATTATTTTAGGCATTTTCTTCCATAGTCTGTTCTTCTGTGTTGGATGCCAAATTTTTAAATGTATGCATCCTTTCACTTATACAATACATATCTTTGACCAGGCGTTAGTCATAATTGAAAATAGAGTTTATTTCAAAGCACACTACAGCTAAATTCTCTTTCTTTCTTGAACTGTGTATCAGGATGTTTAAAAACTATACTAAATTAGTGTAGACTTTAAGTTCATAAATATAAACTGTTTGATTCATATTTCATTTATTTTCATATTTCACTAATACTCAATTATTAGTGCTGAGTATGATTCAATCATCACATCGTGTAAGTTATAAGAGCCACTTTAGTTAGCTTTGTGAATTCACACCTAACTAGAGATATTGCACATGCAAGGCACAGAACACTCCCAAATGGCTGAGGTGTATGTAGAAACAAGACACAGATTTTTTTTTTTTTTAAGTGAGAGTGTCTATTAGATGAAGTCGTGACTAAAAAAATATGACAAAAATGCATGGTAACCAAACCAAATGGTAACCACAGTATGCATAGAAAATTGGCTTGTTGTTAATGTTGATAAGCGCCATTGAGTTAGCTCCAACTCATAACTGATATCGTGGTTCAAACCAACCTTGTGTTTCAAGACTTATCCCATATGTTCACACCAGGACTGCTGGACACTGACTTAGAGAACTTACTTGTTGTTTTTTTGCTATGTGTCGTGGAGTTGGTTCCGACTCATAGTGACCCTGTATAGGGTATCCTAGGCTGTAAAGTTTTTCCGGGTTAAGAAAGCATCATCTTTCTCCTGTGGAACAGCTGGTAGTTTCAAACTGCTGATTGTGAGATTAACACTACACTACCAGTGCTCCTTAGAGAATTTTATATTATAACCTAAATTCACAGTGGTGGTGGTGGTGTGCCATGGAGTCGGTTCCAATTCATAATACCATGCATAGGTTCCCAAGGCTGTAAATGTTTACAGGAGCAGAAATCCTCCTCTTTATCCGATGGAAAAGCTGGTAATTTTGAGCTGGTGACCTTGAGGCTAGCAGCCAGACTCATAACCATTACACTACCAGAGCTCCTTTAAATTCACAGGAAGACAGATAATGTTATGAAATAAACTAGGGGCAATAGCAAAGAGATTTGAGATAAATATGCCATTTAAGATTCACATCAATTACCCTGGAAGGAATAAGTATGTCACTAGATAGCAGTGATGTCAAGAATTTTTTATTATTTTCATGAGAAAAACAGTTGCTAAACTTCTTTTCTAATAGTGGATGAAATTGATATATTGAAAAACAATTATGGAGATTTCATTGTTTTGTTTCAATCTACCACCAGAGAAGTAGACTTAAGAACATATTTATCAGAATTATTTGTATTTATATTAGATTTATAAATTTTGTTAAGTAAGAACATTAAGGATCAAAATAAATTGATTAAATCAAGTGAATAAGCAAGAGGAAACTTAAATCACACAAGCACAAGATTAAGATTATATTCAAGCAATGTATAATGTTAATAAAAATTAGCCAGAGATATGTATGAACAGGAGTAATTTTCAAATAAATAACAATAAAGATCACTTATATGACTGAGATAAGATTAAATGTAAAATCAACAATAAATAGATAATTTGTAAATAGTGTTCAGAGTGCATGTGTCAAGGATGAGAAAAGATGGAATATTGGTGACACATTGTGCACCAAAGAGAGGCAAATCAATAGGATGCAGAAATCATTGAGCAATATAATTAATGTCACATGAAAGTGAACTTTTGCTTATGATAATTAAAAAACAGCTGGAAAAGTACTTCAACAGGTTGCTGCAAGATTTTCAAGCCATATTTAGAAGAGGACATGGACTAAGGAATATTATTGTTACTAGTAGGTGTATTTTTACTAAAATAGAGAATTCCAGAAAGATGTATATTTATGCTTTATTGACCATGCACATGCTTTCGATTGCCTGGACCATGACAAGCCATGAATAACACTGCGATGAATAGGTATTCCAGAACACTGGATTATGCTTCTGTGGAATCTGTACACATTCCAAGAGGACACTGAATGGTTTACAATCAGTTGTCAAATACTTCATTTTGCTTGGCTTCACAATCTACACTCATGAATGTTTACTTGTGATTTGTTGACCATGTATTCTTGAATATTACTTCCAGAGGGTTGATTATGGATCATCTGACATCAACAATAATATCCTTAATTCCATGTCCTCTTCTGAATCTGGCTGTAATTTCTTGCAGTTCCCTGTCAATGTATTTATGTAGCCATTTTTGAATTATGTTTAGAAACATTTTACTTGCATGGATATTCATACAATCGCTTAATGATTTTGGCATTCTGTCTGATGTTCTCTTTTTGGTCACAACAATGGATTGCTTCCAATTGGTTGGCCTGATAGTTTTTTTCAAATTTCTTGGCATAGATGAATGAGTATCTCCAGTGCTGCATCAATTTTTGAAACATTTCTATTTGTACTTTGTCAATTCCTGAAGCACTGTTTTTCAACAATGCTTTCAGTTCTGCCTGGAGTTCCTCCTTCAATACCTTTGATTCTTCACCACATGGTGCATTTTAGAATGTTTAAACGTTAACCAATACTTTTCATACTTTGTGTACTCCTTCTGTCTTCTTTAATGCTTTCTTTATTATTCAATATTTTGCTCATAGCATCCTTTTATATCTAAATTTGAAGTAAATTTTTTTCTTCAGTTCTTTCAGTTTGAGAAATGCTGGCCAATTCTTTCCTATTGGTTTTGTAGCTCCAGTTCTTTGCATATTTTATTATAACACTTGACTGTCTTTTTTAACTACCCTTTGAAAGTTTCTGTTCAGCTATTTTACTTCCTGATTTCTTCCACTCACTTTAGGTTCTCTACTTTCAAAAGCAAGTTTCAGAGTTTATATGGACATCCATCTTGTTTTTTCCTTTGTTTCTTGCCTTTTTAATGACCTTTTTTCTTTCTTCTTGCATTATGCTCACACAATTCTTCTGGTCTTCATTGATTGGTTTCCAATCCATCAAATCTGTTCTTGATATGCTATACAAATTTGAATGAGATATATTTGAGGACAGATTTTGGCTCTCATAGGATTGTTTTAATTTTTCAGCTATAGCCTTCGCTTGCATCTGAGCAAATGGTGGTGTATCCCGTATTCTGCCCTCAGCCTTGTTTATGCTGATGATATTAAGCTTCTCCATTGTGTTATCCCACAATGTACTCTATTTCATTGCAGTACATTCCTGCGCCAGAGGTCCTGGTGTATAGCAGCCTTTTACATTGTTGAAAAGGACAATTGTAATGAAAAAGACATTGGTCTTACCAAATTCCTTTATGCAATCAAGGACATATTTTTCATCTACTGATCATTCCTCTTTCCAACCTTTGTTAATAATGGCCAATAATTATCTAAGCATCTTAATTGTATATTTGATCAATTTTATACTTAAAAATTTGGTGAATTCTTCAATTTTATCATCTTTTTCTTTAGTGGTTAGTGCATAAATTTCACTGTTGTTGTTGTTGTTGTCAGGTGTCATCGAGTCGGAACCGACTCATAGTGACCCCATGCACAGCAGAACAAAACAATGTTCTATCCTGGGCCAACCTCACTACCGCTGCCACGCTTGAGTCCATCAATGATGCCACCTGGCTGATCCATCTCGTTGGGGGTCTTCCTCTTTTTCTCTGACCCTCCACTCTACCCAGCATGATATCCTTCTCCAACGACTGTTTCCTCCGAACAATATGTCCAAAGTAGGAGAGACGAAGCTTAGCCATCCTGGCCTCCAAGGAGCACTCTGGCTGCACTTCCTCCAAAACAGATCTATTGGTTCTTTTGGCAGTCCATGGCACTTTCAGTACTCTCCTCCAACACCACAACTCAAAGGCATCAATTCTTCTATGATCCTCCTTATTCACTGTCCAGCTTTCGCATCCATATGAGGCTATTGAAAACACAATGGCCTGGGTCAGACGCACCCTAGTCCTCAAGCTGACATCTCTGCTCTTCAATACTTTAAAAAGTTCCTGTGCAGCAGATTTGCCCAGTGCAATACGTCGTCTGATCTCTTGACTGCTACTTCCGCGAGTGTTGATAGTTGATCCAAGAAGAATGAAGTCCTTGACAACTTCAATCTTTTCTCCATTGATAAGAATGTTGTTTATTGGTCCAGTGGTGAGGATTTTTGTTTTCTTGACATTGAGATGTAATCCATATCGAAGGCTGTGCTCTTTAATCTTCATAAGTAAATGTTTCAAGTCCTCTTCACTTTCAGCTGTCAAGGTTGTATCATCTGCATATCGCAGGTTGTTAATGAGTCTTCCTCCAATCCTGATGCCATGTTTTTATTCATAGAACCCAGCCTCTCATATTATTTGCTCAGCATACAGTTTGAATAAGTATGGTGAAAGAATACAACCCTGTCTCACACCTTTCCCAATTTTAAAACTTTCAGTGTTCCCATGTTCTGTTCGAACAACTGCTTCTTGGTCTAGGTACAGATTTCTTAGAAGTACAATTAAGTGTTCTGGAATACTCATACTTCTCAATGTTGTCCATAGCTTGTCATGATCCACACAATTGAAAGCCTTTGCGTAGTCAATAAAGCACAAGTAAACATCCTTCTGATATTCTCTGCTTTCAGCCAAGATCCATCAGATATCAGCAATGATATCTCTCGTTCCACGGCCTCTTCTGAATCCAGCTTGAACCTCTGGAAGTTCTCTGTCAATGTATGATTGTAGCCGTTTCTGTATTACCTTTAGCAAAACTTTACTCACTTGAGATATCAAAGAGATTGTCCGATGATTTCTGCATTCCGTTGGGTCACCTCTCTTTGGAATGGGCATAAAAATTTCACTAGTAATGTTATTTAATGATTTTCCTGGTAGGTATACATACATTATCCTATCAACATAAACCCTTCTTTAGAGATATTGGTTTCCCATTTCAAGAAAACCACAATATGATAATAATTATAATGCTATTTATTATATGCCATTGTGTTAATTCTTACCCACAGTCACCATACAGTGCAGGATAGAAATGTGTACCACACACTTTCCTAGTCTGTCATCTATATGGAATTTTTACAGTGAAAAATGAAGATGAGAAGAATTGATGCATTTGAATTACAGTGTTGATGGAGAATAATGACTACACTGCACTGCCAGAAGCTTCTTAGACTCAAGGATAGCAAGACCTTTATGTTTTCTTTGTATTGAGATTCAATCCATACTAAAGGCTGTGGTCTTTGGTCTTCATAAGTAAATATTTTAAGCCCTCTTCACTTTCAGCAAGCAAGGTTGCATCATCTACATATTGCAGGTTGTTAGTGAATCTTCCTTCAATCCTGATGCCACATTTTTCTTTATATAACCCAGCTACTTGCACCAGATCTGCCATCTTGTTTGTTCTCCCCACTGCCCCTATTTCTTGAATAGCTTCTTTACCTGGATCTTTAACATCATAGATAATATGTAAGAAAACCCATATAGATTATAAATCATATTCCTATAGCTGTTTGTTTAAGTGAATCATCCTATCTATTGAACTATGCTATGAGGTTGTCAATCTTTCAGGTTGTTTTATCTCTTTTACCTGATAAATTTAATATATAGTAGATTGCATGAGTTGTTGAATTAATGGTTGTTGTTTTGGCTTTTGAATAAAAATAATCTAACATTTTCTATTTTTCATTTTTTGTTTGTTTATTTTGTATTGTTTTACTTTATTATTATTATTTATAATCAACTATTTTTGACACTTTCTTTGCCTTGTATTTTAAAAATTAATTTTTAGTGTTAATTATAAAACAAAATTTTTCCATTTAAAAATTTTTTATTTGACATTACTTATTAAAGTGATATATAACAGCATATGAACTAACTCAAGATTTGCAGTTCAAACCTACCAGCTGCTCCTTGGAAACCCTACACAGGGTGTCTATGAGTTGGAACCAAATTTACAGCATTTAGTAACAACATCAACATTAGCTATTTCAACTTTTTTCTGTGTACAATTCAGTTACATTAATCATATTTGCCATGCTGTATAACCATTAACATTTTCCATTTCCAAATGTTTTCAGTGCCCTTCCCAATTGATAGGCACTAGTCCTTAAGAAAAAAATTATGTTTCCCACTTCCCCCAGTTTCTTGTGTTGTTATTGTTGTTGCTCAGTACTGTGGAGTTGATGATCCTTCTCAGAGTTTCCAAGGCTGTAAATTTTTACAAGAGCAGAAAGGCTCATCTTTCCCCCCACCAGAATGGCTGGTAGTTTTGAACTGCTGACATTGAAGTTAGCAGTCCTATTCGTAACCACTACAACCAGTTGCTGGTTGTTGTTGTTTTTAAGTGCCGTTGAGTTGATTCCGACCCATAGTGACCCTTTACAGGGTTTCCGAGGCTGTAAACCTTTACGGGAGCAGAGAGCCTCATCTTTCTCCCACGGAGAGACTGGTGGTTTCGAACTGCTGACCTTAAGGTTCACAGCCCGATTCATAACCACTACGCTACCAGAGCTGGTAGATATTCATAAATTTTGTTAGTATGCATTTGTTTATGAAATTAGGTAGTTTTATCATCTTGCATATTTTATGCAGAGGAATGAACATATAAATCATTGATAATAGTTACTTATGGGATAAAAAAAGACTAAATTTCAGTAAAAACAAAAATAAAACTATGTAACTGCCCCAAATTAGAAATTGGTTAGTTTAAAGGTTATCAGAGCAAAGTTTAGGTAGATATGTGTATTCCCTAGTCCATGGTCACTGACCTTTCAGCTGGGGACGATAGCTGAGAGTGAAGCTGCCAACTGGTCTAAAGCTGGGGAGACATCTGTAAACTATTAAACTTGTAGCTAGTACCCATCTGACCGTTATATGTCTTGCTGTTCAGAACTTGACCAGATGACCAGTTTGATGAACTGAACCTTTGCTTTTGCATGCATGATTGCTCCAAATTTAAACCAAAATGGAAGGATTTATCATAGAGTGGCTTAAACTTGTTTTCTCAGTAGACTGAGTTGATAGGGACAGGCAATTGAGATATTGGCTATTAAAACTGGGGGGCTTCACAGACACGAAGAGGCTGAATTACAATCTTTCATCAGTCAACTTAGTTTTTGAACAGGTGGGTAATGTATAATCCCCATTGATTAGTTTTCTGCTTTCTAGATGCATCTGGGGAAACAGGATGGGAGTAGATATGATGTAGATAGGATTTTACGATTTAATTGTGAATAATTGTTTGCAAGATTGATTGTAATCATCACAACTGTAATTTCAGAAGTTAATTTTCATTTCAGGAACAGAGGATCCCAGGACCATCAAGAACTAAAAGCATGAGTAGAGTATGAACAGCGACAGCAGAAAGGTCGGCCAAGGCAAAGATATGGAGTGATAGAGGAACTGCAGATTCTAAGCCCATGGACTGAGAAAAACTGTATGTCTGAGGGCAGGTGACTGATTTGTAAAATGTGCCCTTTGGACATTGGGATTAATATATATATTTTTTTATTTTGTGTGTTATAAAAATGTTTATGAGAGTATTGTAATTCAATGTAAAATGCAGCTACAATTTCTCTTTACGTGACTTATTTAATGCAGTTGTTCTCAAACTCTAAAATATACATTAGCAGCTTCAGTACCACCTGGTATCTATATTGGCAATGAAGATTCTCACCCCAGTATTGTTCTATGAAAACCTGAATGAATCCAATATCTATTTGCCCATAAATTGAGATGTTCAATAAATTTTGAGATCCATAATGTATAATTTAGACATTATTTTCTCAGAATGAAAGATTGGTATCTTTATTAAAATGTTTAATGGTGTTTATTGTAAAATACAGAAGCTCATAGATAAAAAGGATTGTATGAATATTAAACAAAATAATGAGTACAAAATGTTGAGCAAAGTCTAACATGCTGAAATGATCAACAACTGAATCTATTATTGTTATTCCCAAATAATTTCAAAAATAAACCATCCATTTAGTTAGGAAATTAAATCACATTTGGTCATTAGAAAGAGAACCAAAGAAGAGAACACGGAATGTTTGCCTTAGGTCATTCCAGCTTTATTCTTCCATTTCTTATTTTTAACAATGTCTCATCTAATTCACTTTTTTGTATACTGTGTTTTAACTTTTATCAAAGCTTGGAGAGTGAATTAGTTTATTGCATTCTTTTATACAAAAACACATTTAAATCCCTCTTCCCTGGTTAAAGGTGATTTTGCCATTTAATGTGGCATTACTCTAGGGAAGGTATTTTGTAGGTGTAGGAAACTTTCAATGATTTTGTAGGATTTATAACTAAATGAGGCATGAGACCCAGAGTAGAGAACTGTATCTTTAACACTGACATAAGCAATAGGTGTAGTTGACCAATCAGAATGATTCAGTACTATATATATATATAAACATCTCCTTGGCTATAATTCCTCACTTTGGAGGTGAGTCTAATTTTGTTAAGAATTATATTTCCATTTTTTTAGTATGTCCTGTCAAAGTACTGATATCTTTTATAGACATTTTGTATGAGAAGTTTGAATTATAGAGTAACATTTGTAAAATATCACCTACATATGATAAGCCAAAAATTTTTGTATTCTGACCACATGCTATTTTAAAGATGGACAATTATTATGTCTACACAGAGTCAGCAGGCCAAAATATTTCTTAAGTAAGTTGTCTATTTAGTTAAATGATTGAGTTCATATTAGTGAAATTTGAATTATTTAAATGTACCTTGTTTTTCAATAATTTGTGAATATAGAAACATTTTGGTTGTGGAGATAGGATGGCAGTGAAAAAAAAAAGAAGAGAGAGTGAGAGAAATGTGGAATGAAACTAAAATAGCCCAGGAAAATTGTACTCTACTTGTTCTTCAAGTAAGTGTGAATACGAAAAAGTGGACGAGGATCTCCTTTCCTACTGTCATCAAAAACCATATAGTCTATGGATTAATACCCAACAAATTGCATAGGTATTTCCCTAATAAATGGACTGGAATGAATAAGGAAATTTTTCAGAGTTATGCTGTTACTTTAAAGAAAAGGAAGAAGAATTTCCTTTTTCTGAAAGATCTCTGTACATGCACACTATTACAGAACTCTGTTACCTATTTTTTAAAGGCAAAAATATTTCTCACTTCTGAAAACACACACACACATATATATATTGCATTTATTTTTAAAGTACTTACTTCCAGATATCCTATTTAGGAGATTAATTTTATTTTAATTCACAAGTTTGCCTAATGAAGGAATATATAGTAACAAAAATCTGCACATACATTTCTATTGCTGAAATTTTATACAGCTTTTGACTGAGTACTAAATGTTTCATTTAGTAAGTAAATGCAGCTATATAGATACAACAGAAATCAAAAATAACTATTCTATATAAAACCTAGAAAAAAAACAAGATGCATGTTTATATAAGAAATATCTAATTAATACGTTCAAACTGAAGTTTCTATGAAATTCTTTGAAGGTTATAATATGGGAAACGTCTCATTAGATACAATATTACACAGCATAATTTTTTTTCTTTTGTGTCTCTAAAATGTTTTATTGTGAATTATGTGATAGTTTACATAGGAGAACATTAGTTTTACATTCATCCTATCGTATATCATTTCATTGCCATGGTTATAATCCTCTCCATGCATCATCAACCAACCAAATGGTATACACTACAAGCCTGCACCACGGTCGTCAGCACACTCCTCTTCCTCTCTGTGTCTAAAGTCCTCAGCCACTCCATCTCTCCACGTCATCGTCTCTGCCTTCATCTCAGGCATCACTGCTTCTCTGGGTAGGGTCTCGCTCTCCACTCTTCTCCCTTGATGGTTCCAAGGACCTCTGCTCCTAGACTGAAAAGTTAATCACTCCCCTCATTTTGCTTCAAAATGTCTACCTTTACATTCCCAACCTTCACAAGCAGTCCTGATAACAATTATTCACTATTATATCACAAGAGACCCATCGCATTTCATTTCATCAGCCCTGACTACACAGATTGGATACTACTCAGTGGAAATTCTACCTTCCTTCATGCCCTCTGAATCTAGGTTCCCTCTTGAAAGCTTGTAAGCCAGTAACTTTTTGCCTTTATAGCCCCTCCATTTTGGGTAGCCAATGTCCAAGTTACCCATTCCTGTCTAATTTGTGTATGGAAGGGGTTGGAATGATCCTTGCTGTTCCCCGTTTTGAGCTACTGCATCCATAGGCGTGGGTCAAGTTCATCAAATTTTATCAGATTACTCGTTTTTTTTTTTTTTTTCCTCTTCTTTTTCTTCTAGTTGACCTCTGCTCATCCAGTCATTGAAGTCAGGTCAAGTGGGTATTATCTGCAAGTGTGGGTGTTCTTATGCATATGCCCTCTCTTCCTATCAGCTGGACACTTCACTCTCCACTCTAGCCTCTGTGGCTATGTCGCTGATTCTGGCCCAAGAGTCCCCAGGTCTTGCCACACTGCTGGCCAACCAGGTCTCCACCCAGGTACACAGGAGTCTGTTGAACATTTAGGGCTTAGCTTGCAGCTTCATTGCTGTTTTTCCCTCCTTTCCCCTTACCGGTGATGAGCATGGTCACCAATCAGAGAGTGTATTCCCACTGAGTCTTAGTCTTGGAAGGGGGTTTACACTGAGGGGACTTGACCACTTGCCTTGATGTCTCCTGGGAAATCCATTTGCTTGTTCTTGTAGTAACAGTCAGTCTGCCTATATTGTTTTATATTTTTTTCCTGTCGGTCTTTCTTTCAAGAAGTAACTTCTGTTCTTCTAGCCACTCCAGGCTGGTCTGCTTGTCCTTTCAAGTGGAAATTTCCCATCTCTGGAGCTCTGGATGTGGTTCAGGCTACCACCTATAGTCTTATGTATTGCAGAGGCTCTGCAGGAAACCTCCTTCACTGGGCATGTTGTAGTCCCATTTTGGGTATGCCAATTAGTTATAGGCAGAAGACAGACTTTCAAGCTTTCTATGGTGTTGTTTCTGGCTATTCCTTTCTCTCCCACTCCTGTGTCTATTTTATAATATAATGCAAGGAAAACCAAGATTCAAAAGACAGCCAAGCATCTTAACATTATTCCCCCCTTTTCTCTATTCAAACCATGACTCAATCTCTGTATCCCAGAACTCTGGTGTTCCAAGGTTGTGCATAAATCGTTATTTACCTCTGTCCCACTTAGCCCATGCAAACTTGCCTAATTTTTCTTCCATCTGCTTTGTTCTTCCATTCCCCTCTCCCTACTTGTATACTGCCCCCTCCCCAGCACCCAAACTATCGTGTGTCTAATCCCTGCCCTGTGCTCCACCTTCCCTTCCCTCCCCTCACCCACCCCCAACATCCCAATAATCAACAAAGAATTCCCCCCACCTCCCTTTAGTATGGGTTCTTTCCCTTAGTCTTTTACAGTAGTGGTCCTATGCAGCATTTCTCATTTTGTGACTGACTAATTTCACTCAGCATAATGTCCTCAAGGTTCATCCATGTTTACTGGTGGCTTGCAGCTTCCTTGTTATTTTTCAAGGTAACATAGTATTCCATTGTGTATATGTATCACAGTTTATTTATCTATCCTTCAGCTGATGGGTTTTTTGGCTGCCTCCACCTTTTTGCTATTGTAAATAGTGCTGCTATGAACATTGGTGTGCATGTATCTTCTCGTGCGGTGGCTTGTTTTTCTTGTGGGTAAATACCAAGTAAAGGAATTGCTGTATCATAAGGTATTTCTATTTTCAACCTTCTGAGGAAGCGCCGTATTGCTTTCCAGAGAGGTTGGACCATTTTGCAGTCCCACCAGCAATGTAGGAGGGTCCCAGTCTCTCCACATCCCCGCCAGCTTTTATTGTCCTCTACTTGTTTGATCTTTGCTGTTATTGTTGGTGTGAGATGATATCTCATTGTTGTTTTGATTTGCATCTCTCTAATGGCTAGTGATCATGAACATTTCTTCATATGATTGTTGGCTGCTTGGATCTCTTCCTTGGTGAAGTGTCTGTTCATGTCCTGTGTCCATTTTTTAATTGGGTTATTTGTCTTTTTCTTGCAGAGGTGTTGTAGTTTCCTAAATGTTTTGGAAATGAGTCCCTTGTCTGATATGTCATTGCAAAATATTTTTTACCATTCTGTGGGTCCCCTTTTTATTCTTCTGGTGTTGTCTTTTGATGCACATAAGTTTTTAATTTTTAGTATGTCCCACTCATCTTTTTTGTCTACTTTTGTTTGTGTGGTTTTCAAAATGTTTTGTATTCTGTGTATTCCCTGAATTAGTGCCCTCACATTTGTCCCGATACACAGCATAATTTTTCACAGCACAGGATAATATAGATTTATCCATCTATTTATACATTATCCTTTCACTTTAAAGTAAAAACCGTGGTCAAAATTGTGACTTTTTAATAGATGTGTATATGTCTATTTCCATCTTCTACATATGTACCTCTCTCTGTAGAATATTTGTTCCTAAAGGAAATGCACATGGTGTGTCACTGTGTGTTAATGCACCAGACTGCAGAGCCATTTGAACTGCAAGGTTGGCGGTTCAAGATCACCAGTTGCTCCTTGGAAACCCTATACAGGGTTGCTATGGGTTGGAACTGACTCAATGGCACTTAACAACAACAACATAAGTAGTAAATAGCCACAACCACCAATACACAATACAATACTATATAAGCCAAAATGAGAAATAAATTAACAAAGATTAGAAAAGACTTGGTAAGGTAAAGTTCACTATCTTTATTTCCTGGATTTCCAGTGCCTAAACAACCACCACCAAGATATTGCCTTTATTATGGAATTTTGTGCCAGTTGAAATTCTAAAACAAGATCTTTTAGATTTAGATATTTTACAGATTTATTATCATTTTCTCAGCATTAAGTGAAATTATCAATTTGGAATTTCATGCTATAATTTCCATGCTGCTTGTTATGCGGGAAGCAATGGAAACATATGATTTAAGTTGGCAAATAAAATTTTTGAATAAAAATTATGTTTTCATATGTAAAATGTTGTAAAAATATTTTGAAACTCTTCATATACAAAAATAAAGCCAGTGCTGTCTGGTTGATTCTGACTCATGAGAAATATTTTAACTTTTTAAACAAGCTATTTAGAAGATTTATATTTTAAAACATAAGCGTTTGAGGTTCAAGCTCACCAGCTACTTCTCAGAACCTTAGGTCCCTATGGGCCAAACCAACTCGACAGTGCTTAACAACAAAAATATATATATTTATATATGGAAAAATAAAAAACAATTCCAGAAAGGCAGTCTGGATATAATTTTGGAGTTTTAGAAATTTAAATAAACTTGTCTTTTGTTTTTCCAAATATATTTGATACTTAGCTTGTTATTGATAATTATGCTGTGTGGAAATGAAATAATTTAATTATTGTTTTCTTGTCTTTTTAATCATCTAACACATTATTGTTGTTATGTGCCATGGAGTCGGTTCCAACTTATAGCAACCCTGTACAGGGTTTCCGAGGCTGTAAATCTTTACGGGAGCAGAAAGCCTCATCTTGCTCCTGCAGAACAGCTGGTAGTTTTGAACTGCTGACCCTGAGGTTTGCAGTCTGATCCATAACCACTATGCTACCAGAGCTCCTTTTTTACAACCATTCCTCTTCTTTTTATACAATAATTTCTATTATAACTATCATTTTATATTTGATCTGGACCATTTATGTCTTCTTTGCAAACAGCTGTTGGGTTTGAAAGGGTTCAGGGTTCATTACAACAAGTCCTAGAAAGTTAAAGAAAGAAACTTTATGTTCTTCTTATTATGAAGACTGAATAGCACAGAATTAATTTCAGGGAGGTATGTACTAGAATATCTACATTTTAAAAGATAAGTAAATTAAGAACTTACATAATATTTTCATCCATTACATATCAGATTCTTCTTCTTCTTCAAACTATACATTTTATTTAGTTTTAATCACCTCTTACACTCTGTGATTTTGTTTAACATAATGTATGACTTTACAAAATATATTTCCTTTACAAAAATGAGAATTTTTTTCAGAATTTCAATAGTGAATATAAATTATCTTAGATTTTGAAAAAATCCAAATAACACACTTGTATCTGTTAGTTTCTTTCCAAAACTGATTAATTTTATTATCAGCATATATAATGACTCACTAAGACCCACAACTATTGAATTGATTCCAACTCATTGCGAATCTACAAATAAAAACCTTCCCATGGGTTTCTGAGATTGTACATGTTCATGGAGGCCTACAACTTCATCTTTCTCCTACAGTATGTATAATAACCATTACTACTGAGTCCTTTCCAACTTATAGTAACCCTATAATAGGGAGCACAAACCTTTAAATATTATGGAAGCAAAAAGCATACTAAATCTCCTGTACAGCATCTGGTAGATTCAAACATCCCTTGCAGATGGGACCCCAATGTATAACCTACTATGCCACTGTAGCTCCTTCAGTATATATAATAATAACATAAAAATAGTCATACAATTGTAATGAAAATGCCAAAGGTAACTCTGTATTATTCTTTAGTCATTAAAATGGAAAACACTTTTTTTTATTCAGTTTTTAATTTGATCTATTTTGTCCTATTCTCTAGTTTACATCAGTTAAGCTTAAATCTACTTGCATGTATACAGGTGTTTACTGACTACATATAAGATATACGAAGGCTCAGCTATTGAGAATTAGAATGATAGGCCAAGGTAGAAAATCTTAACAGGTCGGCTATGGCTTTGCTCACTACCCTGGATTTTAAGTATAGTATATTTTCAGAAATTTATACATTCAAACTAAGAGTTTTAAATAATGGAAACCCTCTCATTTCCCTTTCCATATGCAGTGTCACTCCAGTAGAAACCATGGAGAAGAGAAATGCTACCTCAGATTTTATTCTCCTAGGACTCTTTAAGCACACAAGGCCCCATCTCTTCCTCTTCATTTTGGTACTGACTATAGCCATTGCTTCTCTGACTGGCAATGCCCTCATGATTCTACTAATTCACAGAGATCACCGGCTCCACACACCTATGTATATTCTCCTGAGCCAACTCTCCCTCATGGACGTGATGCTGGTTTTAACCATTGTGCCTAAAATGGCATCTGGTTTCCTAACAGGCAAGAGGTCCATTTCCCCTGCAGGCTGTGGGTTACAAATCTTTCTTTTACTCACCACAGGTGGTGGAGAGTGTTTCCTACTGGCAGCCATGTCCTATGACCGTTATGTAGCTGTGTGTCACCCATTAAGATATTCTACCCTCATGAACTGGCAACGGTGCTTGCAAATGACTATGGGGTCTTGGTTCATGGGAGCAGCTGATGGACTCATGCAGGCAGTTACCACCCTGAGTTTCCCTTTTTGCAATTTTCATGAAATCAATCACTTTTTCTGTGAGGCCCCGATGTTGGTGCGCTTGGCTTGTACTGACACTTCAGTCTTTGAATATGTCATGTACGTTTGTTGTGTGTTAATGCTCTTGGTACCTTTCTCCCTCATTCTGACCTCGTATAGTCTTATACTAACTGCAGTTCTTCACATGAGTTCTACAGAAGCCCGCAAGAAAGTCTTTGCCACATGCTCATCACACTTGTCTGTGGTGGGACTCTTTTATGGGGCTGCCATTTTTATCTATATGAGGCCTAAGTCCTACAGATCAGCTAATCATGATAAGATTGTGTCAGCTTTCTATACTATTTTCACTCCTATGCTGAACCCTCTCATCTATAGTCTGAGGAACAATGAGGTAAAAACAGCCTTGAAAAGGTTGCTTGGAAACCTTGCTAACTTAAAACTTCAATAAACTTACATTATTGTGTATGGTTATCTATTCTCAAAATTGTAAGAATTTCAAATAATACTACTATTTTGTGCATTTCATAATAATCTTTTAAAAATTTTCAAATAGAGTCATGGTATATAGCACTGTAGTATAATCACTCGACCACAACTTCTGTTTGAACTGCAATGTGAGTTGTTCAAACTTACTAGCTGCTCCTAAGAAATCCTATACAGTTTCATTATGAGTTGGGATTGATTTGATTGCACTTAACTACAACATGCAAAAATTGATGAAATACATGTTTGAGCTTAGTTTCTTGGATATCATTACAATAGACATTTGACTATAGTTTTTAAATCCATGATTCTCAAAATCATATAATATCATTACTCACAGAATAAAAATATTATTGGATTGAAGAACAAAAACACAAGTAACAAAAACGAAACAAAACCAAAAAATTTAGAACTTCACCACAAACACAAACAATTATTTTCACCAATGAACTTTGTCAAGTAAGCAGGGAGACAATGTACAGATTGGAGGAAAATATTGTGGAGAACTACATATTGAATAAGGACCTCTGGTAGCGTAGTGGTTACGAATCGGGCTGTGAAATGCAAGGTCACCAGTTTGAAACTACCAGCTGTTCCGTGGGAGAAAGATGAGGCGTTCTTCTCCTGTAAAGATTTACAGCCTCAGAAACCCTGTACAGGGTCGCTATGAGTCAGAAGCAACTCCACGGCACTTAACAACAACAACAACAATAACATATTGAATATATGTTTGATACCCAATATGTAGAAAGTGGTGCTCTGATGTGACTCTGTGGGTTGATGAGCTGGACTGCTATGTCTGTTTAAACCACAAGGTTGGTGATTCAAGCACACCAGCTGTTTTTCAGAAATGCTATACCGGGTCACTATGGATCAGAACCCATTCGTTGCCAATAAGAACAGCGTATAGAAAGTATCACTAAACTATCAGAAAAAAATGTGAAAAAAACTGATTTTCAAAGGGGCAAAATACTTGAATAGACATCTCACCAAAGAAGAAATAGAAAGTACCAATAAGCGATTAAAAAGATACTTACCCACCGTTGTCATTGTTTGTTATTAAGTGCCATCAAGTGAGTTCCAACTCATAAGCATCCTGTATAAGGTTTCCAAGGAGCAGGTGGTGGGTTTGAACCATCAATCTTTTGCTAGAAATCCAGTGTTTATCCTATAATGCCACACCAGTACTTCATCAGTGTTACTGGAGCTGCTTAAGGAGTTGCCAAACAATATGCAGATTCAAAAAGGAAGGGTTTTATTGTGCCACCACCTAGCTCAGTGGATCCACATCCAAAGATCGAGCCCCTACATTTGGAGTTACAAAGACTTTTATAGGGTTGCTACCAGGAAGGACAACTGGTGGGGTGAGGGATGCCTCATTAGTTATGGTCTGTAAAGATATGTCCTTTTACAGAAGAACGAAGGTGAAGCAGGTTAGAAACAGGCAGGGTCATCCCACACACAGCGTTTTCTATTGGAGGCGTTGGGGACTTTCCTTTATCTAAGTTTCAGTTTCTCAGAAATGGTCTGGAATCCTGTCTCATCAGTAGTCATTGTTGTTATTGATCTTAGGTACTGTCAAGTTGTTGTTGTTGTTGTAAGGTGCCATTGAGTCATAGTGACCCAATGCAAAACAAACCGAA
Source organism: Chrysochloris asiatica (assembly GCF_000296735.1). Taxonomy (NCBI): domain Eukaryota; kingdom Metazoa; phylum Chordata; class Mammalia; order Afrosoricida; family Chrysochloridae; genus Chrysochloris; species Chrysochloris asiatica. The sequence goes on from NW_006408959.1 coordinate 190,996, forward strand.
ACACTGCCTGATCCTGGGCCAACCTTACAATTGTAGCCACGTTTGAGCCCAATGAATGATACTGCCATTTTGCCAATCCATCTCGCTTGGGGTCTTCCTCTTTTTCTCTGACCCTTCACCTTATCAAGCATGATATCCTTCTCCAGCGACTGGACTCTCCTGACAATATTTTCAAAGTATAAAAGATGAAGTTTGACCATCTTGGCCTCCAAGGAGCACTCTGGTTGTACTTCTTCCAACATAGATCTGTTGGTTCTTTTGGCAGACCATCGCACTTTGAATATTCTCCTCCAATACCAGAACTCAAAAGCACTGATTTTACTATGGTTTACTTATTCACTGTCCAGCTTTCACATGCATATGTGGTTATTGAAAATACCATGGCTTGGGTCAGGCACACCTTAGTCCTCAAGCTGACATCTTTGCTCTTCAACATTTTAAAAAGGTCTTGTACAGCAGACTTGCCCAATGTAATCCATCATTTGATTTCTTGACTGCTGCTTGCATGAGTTTTGATGGTTGATCCAAGAAGAATGAAGTCCTTAACAACTTCAATTTTTTTCCCATTGATAAGAATGTTGTTTATTGGTCCAGTTCAAGAGATTATTTGATTAGGCAAATGTACCAAAGTAAGTAAAAAAATAATGATACAAAATCATAGTAAGCTACTATTAAATAAAAATGTCACAGTGTAAACACTATTTTTCAACGTGTATTTTGTCTAAGTTTATACAATTCTGAAAATTTTGTTTCCATTTGTCTAACTCTTCACACCAAATTCTGGACTCTTTAATTTACACTATACCAAATGGATCTTTAAAGAACTCAAATAATGTGCCTTTTATATATACTCTAATTTTCTGAAATAAGAAGAAGTCTGAAGGGCAGCATCAGGACTAATGTAAGCAGCCTTGGTAGTGTAGTTGGTTACACCTCGGGCTAAAAATTGTAAGGTCAGCAGTTTAAATTCACCAGCCACTCCATGGTTAAAAGATTGGCCTTTCAGCTCCAGTAAATATTTACAGCCTCTGAAACCTTACATGTGGCTGCTTTTGAGTCAGAACCAGCTTGGCAGTATACAGCAGCAGCAGGATAGCCAATGAAATTATTATCGGACAGCCTTTGCTACTCTCAAAGTATGATCAAGTACATTTTCCTAGGAGCAAATTTTCCTGATTTTTTTCTTACCAATGCAGTTTTCTGTTTTTAAGACTTCTTCATAATAATCCCCCTCATTGTCCTGTATTCTTTAAAAATATATATATTAAGACTGTCCATTTTGAGCAGCCAAAACCAGTCATCCTAACCTTTTGAATTTCAAGAGCTCTCTGCTTTGAATTTCACTATTGTTATTGGATTTTTGTTATTTTGTTTGTTTTTTCCTGGTGTGGGACCATGGGTTAATGCACTGGGCTGCAAGGTTGGTTGGAACTACATGATGGGGTGGTTCAAGCTCAGCAGGTGTTCCTCAAAAACCCAATACTGGGTCGCTATGGGTCCAAAAGAACTAAATGGCACTAGACAACAACCACAACTGAGAGAAATTTTCTTCAGCCATTCATCACAGAGACATTTTTATAAATGTTTTGTTTGGAATGAACTCATGCTTGTATGTATGGGAAACCTGCTAGTAATATTTATTGATTTCTCTTTAATTAGAGACTATGGTGTAGTACTAGACACTTTGAGTAGGAGGGATGTAAAAAGGTGTAGTTATTGCTTCAACAGCACTGAGTTTTTCTTACATTTGATGGCAAATAACTGAAATGGATAGTGGTGACACATATTATGAATAACAACAGAATTGTACATGCAAGTAAGTTAGAAATGGAATGTTTTGTTACATATATACTTACACATACACACATAGAGATATAATAGAAACCAAAATTTCTCTATCAAACCAGGTTTATTTATTAAAACTTGACCAATTTTATACTAAGAATGTACTGAAACTTATCAAATTATTTTAAGCAGCTTTATTTTTATATGAATTACTTCTCAATAATAATCCACATGGAGAGTCTTAGATACATGAATCAACATAGCAAGAAGTAGTAAAACATTAAATTAATTGACCTTTGTTTGAGTTACCATTTTTGAGCACTAATCATTTGTTATGTACCAAGCAAAAATGTTTCTAGATTATTCTGTGCGCTTATAGAAATCGTATGTGGTAAATTTAAGGATAGTAATTTCTCTTTTCTAGATGATGAAACTGAAACTTGCTAAGTACAGATTATTTCAATATCATGCAGTAGTTAAATGTTAAAGTAGCTCTTCAAACATTTTTCTAACTGTTATACTCTACATAGTTACAGTCTTTGATTTATGTTTCATAGCAATAATATTTGTATTTGTAAGATTCAAACCCAAAGAGAAAAGAGAACATTATTTTTAAGCATGATTAAGATCCATGAAAAAGAGGAATGCATATTTATATAATGTAAATTTTATGTTCAATCATTTGATTATTTAGTCAGTTCTTCTTCTGTGATGGATGCCAAATCTTTAAATGTATGTATCCTTTAAATTACACAATATACATCTTTGACCAGTTTTTAGTCATAATAGAAAAATGGAGTATATTTCAAAGCATACCACTGCTAAATGCTCTTTCTTTCTTGTAACTGTGTATAAGGATGTTTAAGAAGTATACTAACAGTTTAGACTTTATGTTCATAAGTATAAACTATTTTTATTATATTTTTATTTAATTTTTCACCTGGTGATACAGAGTTTTTAGTGGTGAATATGACCCAGTCATCCACTTCATGTTAGTTCTGAGAGTCACTTTAGCTTTGTGAATGCACAGATACTAGATTATTCACGTGCAAAGCACAGAGCACTCCCAAATGGCTGAGGTATATGAAGAAACAAGACATCATTTTTTTTTTTTTTTTTCAGAATGTCTATTAAATGAAGTCATGGCTAGAAAATCATGACAGGAAATCATGGTAATCAAAATTAATGGTAGTCACTGTCTGGATAGAAAATTGGCTTGTTGTTAATGATAAGCACCATTGTATTGGTTCCAACTAATCGTTAATGTCATGGTTCAAGCCTATCTTGTGGTCCAGGCCTTGTCCCACAATTCCACACCAGGACTGCTGGAAAATTACTTAGTGAATTTTATATTATAATCTAAATTCACAGTGGTAGTGGTGGTGGTGGTGTTTGTGTGCCGTTGAGTCATTTCCAATATATAGTGACCCTGAATAGGATCTGAAGCTGTAAATCATCACAGGAGTAGAAAGCCTCATCTTTCTCCTGCAGAACAGTTGGTGATTTCGAGCTGTTGACCTTGAGGATAATTTTTGTTGTTGTTGTCAGGTGCCATCAAGTTGGAACCGACTCATAGCGACCCCATGGACAGCAGAACGAAACAATGTCCGATCCTCCCTACTGCTGCCACACTTTATGCCATCAATGATGCCACCTGGCCAATCCATCTCATTGTGCATCTTCCTCTTTTTCACTGACCCTCCATCTTAGCCAGCATGACATCCTTCTCCAGCGACTGTTCCCTCCTGACAATATGTCCAAAGTATGAGAGATGAAGTTTAGCCATCTTGGCCTCCAAAGAGCACTCTGGCTGCACTTCTTCCAAAATCTATTGGTTCTTTTGGCAGTCCATGGCACTTTTAGTATTCTCCTCCAACACCACAATTCAAAGGCATCAATTCTTCTACGATCTTCCTTATTCACCGTCCAGCTTCCGCATCCATATGAGGTTATTGAAAATACCATGGCTTGGGTCAGGTGCACCGTCACTGCCAGAGGTCCTTTAAACACATAGGATGACAGAAAATTTAAGAAATAAACTAATTTTTAAATATACAAGGCACAATAGCAAAGAGATTTGAGAAACATACATCATTTAAGATTCACATAAATTATCCTGGAAGAGCTAAATATGCCACTAGACAGCAGTGATAAGTCAAGAATTGTTTACCTTGCTTATTATTTTCATGAAGAAAACACAGTTACTAAACATCTTCTCTCTTAGGAGCTCTGGTAGCGTAGTGGTTACGAATCGGGCTGCGAACCTTAAGGTCAGCGGTTCGAAACTACCAGCTGCTCTGCGGGAGAAAGATGAGGCTTTCTACTCCCGTAAGGATTTACACCCTCGGAAACCCTGTACGGGGTCACTATGGGTCGGAACCGACTCGACGGCACTTAACAACAACAACAACAACAAACATCTTCTCTCTTAGTGAATGAAATTGATACATGAAAAAAAGTTATGGAAACTTCATTGTGTATTTCCTTCTGCCACCAGAGTAGATTTAAGAACATATTTATCAGAAGGTGATATATTAAATTTATAAAATATGGTAAGCAAAAATATTAAGGGGAAAAATAATGAATTAAATCAAGTGGATAATCAAGAGGAAACTTAATTACAAACATATGATGAACATTATATTCAAGCAATGTAAAATGTTAGTAACAATTATTCAGGGGTATATATACGTAGGAATAATTTTCAAATAAATAATAGTACAGATCACTTATAAATGCAAAATATTAAAGGTAAAATCAACATTAAAAAGATAATTTATAGTTTTCAGAGTGCATGTGTCAAGAATGAGAAAAGATGTAATACTAATGACACACTCTGCCACAAAGAGTGACAAGCCAATAGAATGTGGAAATCATTGAACAATATAATTATTTTTTTTCATACGAAAGTAAAATTCTGCTGATGATCACTTTTAAAAACTGCTGCAATAGCTCATTAACTGGGAGCTGTTAGAAATTCAAGCCATATTCTTAAGAAGACGTGGAATCAGGTGTATTTTCATGAAACAGAGAACACGAGAGAGATGTTATTTACTCTTTATTGACTTTGCACTTGCTTTTGTTTTTGGACCATGATAAGCCATGGATAACACCTTGAAGAATTCCAGAACACTTCATTTTGCTCATGTGGAATCTGTACATATTCCAAGAGGTAGTCATTAGAACAGAACAAGGAGATATTGAATGGTTTACAATCAGTTGTCAAATACTTCATTTTGCTTGGATTCACAATCTACATACATGGATGTTTACTTGTGTTTTATAGACCATGTATTATTGAATGTTCTTCCAAGAAGGCTGATTGTGGATCATCTGACATCAACAATAATATCCTTAGCTCCACTTCCTCTTCTGAATCTGATTGGAATTTCTTGCAGTTCCCTGTCAATGTATTGATGTAGCTGATTTTGAATTATGTTTAGAAACATTTTACATGTACATGATATTCATATTATTTCTTAATGATTTTAGCATGTTGTGTGATCTCCTCTCTTTGGTCACAGATGTGGATCTCTTCCAATTGGCCGGCCTAAGAGTTGTTTCCAAATTTCTTGGCACAGACGAATGAGGACCTGCAGTGCTGCATCAATTTTTATAACATTTCTGTTTGTATTCTGTCAATTCCTGGAGCACTGTTTTTAAACAATACCTTCAATTCTGCCTGGAGCTCTTCCTTTAATACCTTTGATTATTCGCTGCATGGTTCCTTTTAGAATGTTTAAACATCAACCAATTCTGTTTCATACGTTGTCTGTGTATTCTTTCTTTCTTCTTTTGATGCTTTCTTCGTTATTCAATAATTTACCTGAAGAATCTTTTAATATCTTATTTTGAAGCTGAGTTTTTTTTTCTTTGTGTCTTTCAGTTTGATAAATGCTGACTGATTTCTTTCCTGTTGGTTTTGTAGCTCCAGGTCTTTGCATATTTTAGTATAATACTTGACTGTGTCTCTTTAAACTGCACTTTGAAAGCTTCTGTTCAGTGATTTTACTTACTCATTTTTTTTCTATTCACTTTAGGCTGTCTACCTTCTAAAACAAGTTTCAGAGTTTCTACTAAAATCCATTTTGGTTGTTCCTTTGTTTCTTGTCTTTTCAATGATCTTTTTCTTTCTTCTCATATAATGCTGTTTGTGTCATCACTCAATTCATCTGGTCTTCATTCATTGGTTTCCAATACATAAAATATGTTCTTGATATGATCTCTAAATTCAGGTGGGGTGTATTTGAGATCAGATTTTGGCTCTCATGGGACTGTTTTAATTTTCTTCAGCTATCGTCTCCACTTGTATCTGAGCAATTGGTGGTGTATTCAGCATTCTGTCCCCTGCCTTGTTTATGCTGATGGTTTTGGGCTTCTCCATTGTGTTGTCCCATAAATATATTCTATTTCATTCCTGTATATTCCTTCACATGAGGTCTGGGTGTATAGTAATCCCTTATATTATTGAAATATTATGATTGTATTGAAAAAGCCATCAGTTTTTCCAAATTCCATTATGCAATCTCCATTAACCAGTATTTTTATCTTCAATAAAATTATCTGTATTTTCCGTTTACTGATCATTCCTTTTTGTCTCCAACCTTTGTTTCCACTGACCAATAATTATCCATGCATCTTAATTGTATATTTGATCAATTTCATATTGAAAAATTTGGTGAATTCTTCTATTTTATCATCATTTTCTTTAGTGGTTAGTGCATGAATTTCATTGATAACATTATTATATGATCTCTCTGGTTAGGTGTGCATGTATTATCCTATCAACATAAATTCTTCTTTAGAGATATTGATTTTCCATTTGAAGAAAATCACAATATGATAATAGTGACAATGTTATTATATGCCATTGAGTCAACTCTTACTCATAATGACCATACATGGCAGAGTGGAAATGTATATCACATACTTTTCTAGGCTGTCTTCTATATCGAAGCTCTACAATGAATAAAGAAGATGAGATGAATCGATGCATTTGAATTATGGTATTAATGAAGAATAATGGATCTAATGTGTACTTCTAGAAGAACAAACAAATAGATCTTGGAAGAAATACAACAAGAATGCCACTTATATTCAAGGATGACATGAGTTTATTGCATGTAGCTTGAGCATGTTTTCAGGAGTGGCTACTTTCTGGAAAAAGTCATCATGCTTGATAAAGTAGAGAACCAGTGCAAAAGAAAAAGACCCTCAATGAGATGGATTGACAGTGACTTCAATCATGGGCTCAAACAATGCAAGAAATGTAAGCATAGCACAGGGTCAGCTAGTGTTTCACTCTGTTGTGCGTAGGATTCCTGTGAGTCAGATCTAACTCCATGGCATCTACCAACAAGAAGAACCAATGTACACATTACTAACTTTATCTGTGTATATGGATACCATTGTCTTGAATTTTGCTTTGTAGTTATTTTTTAAATAAATTAACATTAATTGAGTTAAATATGAAATTACATTGCCAGATTCTTTATCCTGTCCTTATCATGTGGAATAACCCTTTATGCTTCAAATATCTATAATAAGTCATATTGCATTTCAAATATATGCATGCAAAAGGGGACCAAATAGTTGAAATAATATTGTCTGCATATGTAATCTAATGAAATAGATAAATGTTCACACATCCAGGGCTCTGGCTGTGGCACTCTAGGATCACCACTGGACTGTGAACCAAAAGGTCAGCAGTTCAAGCATTCCAGTTGCTCATTGGAAACCCTATACAGAGTCTCTATGAGTTGGAATTGACTCAACTGCATTAACAATAACAACAAACACACATAGACTTCAAAAAGTTCATAGTAAAATTCAATTATCTTTCCTTTTCATATTCCATGACCTTTTAGAAACACACTTCTATATGATATATTATTGTTGTTACTAAGTGCTGTCAAGGATCTCATAGCTCCTTGTAACATGTCAGAAACATTTGAGATGAAGTTTTGGCATCCTAGCTTCTAAGGAGCTTTATGGATCTTCTTGTTCTAAGAAAAATATGTTTGTTCTTTTGGCAGTCCATGGTGCTTTCAATGTTGTACTCTAACACCATAACTGAAATGCATCAATTATTCTGTGTTCTTCTTTATTTATTGTCCAAATTCCACATGCATACAAGGCTATTGAAAATGCAATGGATTGGGTCAGGTGCACCTTGGTCTTCAAACTGCCATCTTTGCTCCTGAACAAAGGAATTTGTGTAGCAGATTTGCCTCGTATGATATGTCGATTGATTTATTTACTGCTGCTTCCATGAGTGTTGATTGTAGATCTAAGCAAAACAAAGTCTTTGCTAATTTCTATCTTTTCTCCATTTATCCAGCTTCTCAGATTATTTGCTCAGAATACAAAATGAATAAGTAGTGTGAAAAGTTACAAACCCGATGATCACCTTTCCAAAGTTTAAACCATTCACTATATCCTGTTCCATTCAAATACTGCCTCTTTATCTATGTACATGTTAGTTCTGAGCACAATTAAGTGTTCTGGTATACCCATTCTTCAGAATGTCCATACCTTTTGATGATTCATAAAGTGAAATGTCCTCATATAATCAATAAAGCAGAAGTAAGTATCTTTGTAGTATTCCTTGCTTTCAGCCAAAATCTACCTGATATCAGTTGTGATAGCCCTAGTTCTTTATTCTTTTTTTAAAACTGGCTTGAATTTCTGGAAGTTACTTGAAAATGTATGTTGCAGCCATTTTTGAATTTTCTTCATCAAAATTTTTTCTTGTATATGATATTGTTTTTCTTTAAGATTATACATATTTCCTGGTTGCTTTATTTGGATGCACTTAATTGGAATTGTAAACTCCTTAGTCATATGGAATTTACAAGCCCCTTTTTCTAGTCCTGCATTTTCTGACTCTTCCTTTCTCAGTATTTTCCTGGACAACCAGTTTCAGACACTTCTGAAACTAAATATTGTCATCCAAACAGTTAATTATCTATTACTAAGTGTGTTCTAGGTCTTTTAAGATTCCTTTAAGGTTTTGTGTTTTTGTTTTTAGCTCAATCACTTGAGATTAAAGTAATTTTGGTGCTTCTTCCTGTTTTTGTGTTTATTTCCTAGAAAACTCATCATCAATATGAATTAAAAGTTAAAGATACCTAATTTTCTGCTTTCTTTGTAGAAGAGCTACTGTATTCCCTGAGAATTAGTGGACCTGTTTCCATCTTTATTCAGTTCTGCCAGACACAATTGACCTCCATCATAATTGTCAAAAACTCTTTTAAAACTTCTGTGACCTGTTTAATCTTCTATCATAGTTCATTAGACTTTTTACCTTGGGGAGAAATTCACTTAACTATTAGTTTTCTCCTCAAAAAATTCATTTTTTTTTCTTTTACTGTAATAACAATCAAAGCAACATATACGAGAATTTCCATGGGAAAATCAAGAATTCTATGATGTTGTATTATCTGAATACAGAACAACTATCATAGTATTAGTCTTTTTTTTTTTTTTTTTTACATCAAAAAGTCTAAGGGTTCCAAGAGGAACTGTACCTTTGCCTGTCTTCCATAGCTTCAGAGTTAAGATTGCCTACCTTGAACCCTTCAAGGTCAGTGACTCAAGCTCACCATATGCTACTTGGAAACCCTATGCAGGTTTGACAACACTTAACAACAACAACCTTTAATTTACAAAATGCCTGTTTCCAAGACTGTCCACCAATGAGTTTGAATAGTGAGAATATTCTACCTGTTCTCTGGTCACTACACATATTGCAAAATTTATAATTTGTGTATAATATGGGGAAGATAGGAAAGGCTAATTTCAGCTAGTGGTGACAAGCCCATAAACTGTGATTGCTCCATGCTTCATTTAGTGGATCCAAGCAGTATGATTCCTTAGCCAAACCTATAGAACACAGAGGGAATAACCTTGGGTTTCTAGTCCTGCCATTATCTCTTTAATTACTTCTTTCCCTGGGTCTTTAAAATCATAGACAATATGTAAGAAAATCAGTATAGATCACAAATCATATTCCTAGAGACTGTTTGTTTAAGCCAACCATCCTATGTGTTTGACTATCCTATGAAGTTGTCAATCATTTAGGTTGTTTTATTTCTTTTACCTCATAAATTTAAGTTATAGTAGCTTAATAAATTTAAGCTATATTAGCTTATATTTATCAGGTAAATTTAACAATCATAAGTTGTTCAAATAATAGTTGCTGTGTTGGATTTAAATTATAATCATCTTTTTTTTCCAGTTTTTTGTTTATTTTGTATTGTTTTACTTTATTATTGCTATTATTATTTAAAATCAACTATTTTTCAATAATGTGGACACTTTCTTTGCCTTCTATATTAAAATAAATTTTTAGTGTTAATTACATAACAAAATGTTTTCATTTTAGAAAAATTTATTTGACATTACTTATTAAAGTGATGTATAATATCATATGAACTAACCACAAGATTGGCAATTCAAACACACCAGCTGCTTCTAGGAAACCCTACACAGAGTAGTTATGAGTTGGAACCAACTTGACAGCATTTAGCAACAACATGAAATATTTCAACCTTTTTTTCAGTCACATTAATCATATTCACCATGCTGAATAGCCATCATAATTTCCCATTTCCAAATTTTCTCAGTGTCCTTCCTAACTGATTGGCAATACACCATAAAAAATAATTTCTCTTTCCCTCTTCTCCCAGTCTCTAGTAGCCTTTCATATACTTGGTTATTATGCATTTATCTTAGCAATTACATAGGTTTACCATCTAGCATATTTTATGCAGAGTAATAAACATATAAGTCATTGATAATGGTTACTCATAGGATGAAAAGAGAGTAAAATTTGGTAAAAATAAAAATAAAAAAGTGTAACTGCCCCAAATTAGGAATTGGTTAGATTAAAGGTTATCAGAGCAAAGTTTAGGGAGACATGTGAACTTCCCAGCCAGTGGTCACTGACCTATCAACTGGGTAGCTATAGCTGAGAGTGAAGCAGCCATCTGGTTTGAAGTTGGAAAGGCATCCATAAACTACCAAGTTTGTAACTATTACCCATTTGACTCTTGTATGTCTTACTGATCAGACCTTGACCAGATGAAGATAAAAGTGGTTGATGCTATGAATAAGTGTTAATTGCTACAATTTGATGTACTCGAACATTGCTTATGAATAAGTTATTTAATATTCCAACCAAAATGGAAGGATTCTTCATACCAAGGCTTAAGTTTGTTTTCTCAGTAGACTGGGCTGATAGGAACAGGAAATATAGAGACATTGGCTATCAAAAATGGGTGTCTATACAGGCACAAAGTGACTGACTTTCAAGTTTTCATCAGTGAGCTTAGTTTCTGAATAAGGTTGGTAATGTAGAATCCCCACTGAATAGTTCTCCTCCTTCCAGATGCATCTTAGGAAAGGGGAATGGGATGATGGTGACAGGATTTTATGATTTAATTGTGAGTAATTGTTAGCAAGATTAATTGCAAGAGTCACAACAATATTTGTAGAAGATCTGTAACTAAAAGGGAGGATTAGTTAATTTTTCATTTCAGGAACAGAGGCTCCCAAGATCATCAAGAAGGAAAAGCACAAGTGGAGCATTAGATCCTACCTAGAAAAGCGGCAACAATGGATAGATTGTCAAAGGTGATGATATGGAGAGATAGAGCAACTGTAGACTATAAGCTCATCAACTGAGAAAGACTCTATGTCTGTGGGTAGGAGACTGGTTTGCAAAATGTACCCTTTGGACATTGAAATGAATATTTGTTTTTTATTTTGTATATGTAAAAAAATGTTATGAGTATTGGTAGCGTAGTGGTTACGAATCGGGCTGCGAACCTTAAGGTCAGCGGTTCGAAACTACCAGCTGCTCCGCGGGAGAAAGATGAGGCTTTCTACTCCCGTAAAGATTTACACCCTCGGAAACCCTATACAGGGTCGCTATGGGTCGGAACCGACTCGATGGCACATAACAACAACAACAACAACATTTACCTTTAGGTCACTTATTTAAGGCAGTTATTCTCAGACGCTGATATATACATTGTCGGCATCACCATCATTTGTTATCTATATGGGAAATACAGATTATCAGACCTGCTGAATGAATCCAACATCGTCTTTGCCCATAAATTGAGATGTTCAATAAAGTTTGAGATCCACAAATGTGTGATTCAGACATTATTTTGCTAATCTAATATCTCAGAATGGTTAAGGATCAATATTTTTCTTAAAATGCTTAATGATGTTTACTGTAAAACACAGAAATTCATAGATCAAAGGATTGTCTGAAGATTAAACAAAGGAACATTAATATGTTGAAATGATAATAACTGAATCTATTATTGTTGCTCCCAAATAATTTCAAAATTAACCATCTCTTTATTTAGGCAATTAAGTCACATTTGGTCAGATGAAAGAGAACCAATGAAGAGAACATGGAACTTTTGCCTTTGGTTACTCCATCTACTTCTTCCATTTGTTATTTTTAACAATGTTCCATCTAACTCACTTCTCTGTTTACTATGTTTTAATGTTTATCAAAGCCAGGAGAGTGAATTAATTTATTGCATTTGTTTATCCAAATACACATTTAAATTCCTCTTTCCTGGTTAAAGGTGATTTTGCCATTTAATGTGGCATTACTCTAGAGAAAGTATTTTGTAGGTGTAGGAAACTTTCAATGATTATGTAGGACTTATAACTAAATGAGGCATGAGACCTAGAGTAGAAAACTGTATCTTTAACACTGATGTAAGCAACAGGTGTAGTTGACCAATCAGTCAGAATGATTCAGTACTATATATATTTATATATCTCCTTAGCTATATAATTCCTCACTCTGGAGGTGAGTCTAATTTTGTTAAGAATTATTCTTCCATTGTTTTAGTATGTCCTGTCAAACTACTGATACCTTTTATAAACATTTTGCATGAGAAGTTTGAATTACAGAGTAACATTTGTAAAATACCATATACATAGGATAAAGCAAAAAAAAAATTGTATTCTGACCATATGCTATTTTAAAGATGGGCTTGAATTATGTCTACACAGAGTCAGCAGGCCAGAATATTTATTAAATAAGCAGTCTATTCAGTCAAATGATTGAGTTCATATTAGTGGAATTTGAATGATTTCAATGTACCTTGTTATTTCAATAATTTGTGAATATAGAAACACTTTGGTTGTGGAGGCAAGATGGCACAAAAAAAAAAAAAAAAAAGGAAAGGGAAATGTGGAAGGAAACTTAAATAGCCCAGGAAAATGGCATTCTACTTGTGCTTTCAAGTGTGAATACAAAAAAGTGGACAAGGTTCTCCTTTCCTACTGTCATCATAAATGGTATAGTCTATGTAGTAAAAGACAAAAAAAAAAAAAAATGCATATGTATTTACCTAATAAAGGTACTGTAATAAATAAGAAAAAAAATGAGGAAATTTACGCTGTTATTTTATAGAAAATGAAGAAGAATTTCTTTTTTTGAATGATCTTTGTAAATATACACTAGAACTCTATCATCTATTCTTGAAGGCAGAAACCTCTTTCACTTCTGAAAACACAGTTGTGTACATGTGACTTTTTTTTTATGTTTTTATTGTGAAGTGAGTGAGAGTTTACATGGGAGAATATAGGTTTTGCTTTCATCATTTCATTGCAATGATTACAGTCTCCTCTGTGCATCATCATTCAACAGTATTTGCTTCTATTTCTCTGTTATACTTTTTTGGGGGGTCAGGGGGATCTACAAAAAAAACCCAGGAATATATAAGAATATAAACAACCAAAGGGCACATTCTGCAAGGCTGCCTCCTGGCCACCAGAACTCAGCCTTTCTTTTTCCATGAGTCTAGATTCCTTAGCTGCTCTCTCTCTCTCCCTGTCCTCATCTCTGCCTCCATTTCTAGTGTCACTACTTCAGTGATTAGTGCCCCACATCCCCCTTGATGGTCCAAGGGTCCTTTGTTTCAGGACTGTATGATTAGCTACTCTTCCACTTTTTGTTACCTTTAAAGTTGTGGCAATTTCAATAGTCATGTTAACAACTACTCACTATTGAACCAAAGAGTCTTATCCCCATCTCTTTTCACCAGACCCATCTTGACAAGATGAAATCTATTCAGTGGACACTATACACTCCCCCGCACACTCTTAAACTAAACCCTGTCTTGAAAACTTGTAAGATAGTCACTTTGTGTCTTTATTGCCCCCTCATTTTAGGTAGCTAATGTCTAAGTTGTATTTATATTTATATTTAAAGTACTTAATTCCAGCTATCTTATTTAGGAGATAAATTTTATTTTTGTCTACAAGTTTCCTAAAGAAGGAATACGTACTTACAAGAATCTGTTCATATTGTTCTATTGTTGAGCTTTTATACACCTTTTTGACTAAGTCCTGTTTCATTGAGCAAAGTAAAAGCAGCTATACAGACACAATGCAAATTAAAAATCTATTAAAAATAAAACCTGGAAAAAACCAAGATGCATGTTAATATAAGAATTTTCTAAGTAATCTTTCAAACTGAAATTTCTATGAAAATTTTCAAAGGTTGTAATATGTTGAGAAGTCTAATTTGATACAATATCATACAGCATAATTTTTCACAGTATAGGGTAAAAGAAATTTATTTATCTGTTTATGTATTATCCTTTCACTTTAAAGTAAAAGCCATGGTCAAAATTGTGACATTTTAATTAGATGTGTGTATGTGTATTTCTTTCGCATCCATATGAGGTTATTGAAAATACCATGGCTTGGGTCAGGTGCACCTTAGTCCTCAAGCTGACATCTCTGATCTTCAGTACTTAAAAAATTTCCTGTACAGCAGATTTGCCTAATGCAATATGTCGTCTGATCTCTTGACCGCTGCTTCCACGAGGGTTGATAGTTGATCCAAGAAAAATGAAGTCCTTGACAACTTCAATCTTTTCTCCGTTGATAAGAATGTTGTTTATAGGTCCAGTGGTGAGGATTTTTGTTTTTCTGACATTGAGGTGCAACCCATACCGAAGGTTGTATTCTTTGATCTTCATCAGTAAATGTTTCAAGTCCTCTTCACTTTCAGCAAGCAAGGTTGTATCATCTGCATATCGCAGGTTGTTAATTAGTCTTCCTCCAATCCTGACGCCACGTTTTTCTTCATAGAACCCAGCTTCTTGTATTATTTGCTCAGCATACAGGTTGAATGAGTATGGTGAAAGAACACAACCTTGTTGCACACCTTTCCCAATTTTAAAACATTCAGTGTTCCCATGCTTTGTTTGAACAACTGCTTCTTGGTCCAGGTACAGACCCAAGCCATGGTATTTTCAATAACCTCATATGGATGCAAAAGCTGGACAATGAATAAGGAAGACCATGGAAGAATTGATGCCTTTGAGTTGTGGTGTTGGAGGAGAATACTGAAAGTGCCATGGACTGCCAAAAGAACCAATAGATCTATTTTGGAAGAAGTGCAGCCAGAGTGCTCCTTGGAGGCCAGGATGGCTAACCTTCGTCTCTCATACTTTGGACATATTATCAGGAGGGAACAGTTGCTGGAGAAGGATGTCATGCTAGCTAAGATGGAGGGTCAGAGAAAAAGAGGAAGATGCAAAACAAGATGGATTGGCCAGGTGGCATCATTGATGGCATAAAGTGTGGCAGCAGTAGTGAGGATCGGACATTGTTTCGTTCTGCTGTCCATGGGGTTGCTATGAGTCGGTTCCGACTCGATGGCACCTGACAACAACAACAAATGTGTATTTCTATCTTTTACATATGTATTTCTCCCTGTAGAATATTTGTTTCTCAAGTAAATATCATGTACATTTTGTAAAAGGCAGCCAATAGCCAGAACCACCACCACTACACAATACTATACAGGACAAAATGTGATGTAAATTAGCAAAGATTAGAAAATACTTCATAAGATAAAGTTGATCATATTTATATCCTTGATTGCCAGTACTTAAACCACCACTAGGATGTTGCTGTTATTATGGAATTTTGTGCAATTTGAAATTCTAACACAAGATGATTATTTAGATTTAGATATTTTAGAGATTTGTCCTCATGTAGGCAGCATTAAGTGAAATTATCAAATTGACATTTTATACTATTTTTTTCAAGCTGCTTGTTATGAGGGAAACCAAGGCAACGTATGATCTAAGTTGAAAAATAAAATTTTTAAATAAAAACTATGTTTGCATGTATAAAACAACTTGTAAGAATAAGTTGAAACTCTTGTACATAAAACCAAAGCCAGTGTTGTCTAGTTGATTCTGACTCATAATATGTATTTTAACTATTTAAGCAATCTGTTTAGAAGTTTTATAATTTAAAACATTAGTCCATTGAACAACAAGAACAAAACATAAGTTCTCCTTCATAGTATCAACAGAAAATGAAAGAAATTATTCTAAACCAGGACTTCTTATCCCAAGTCAACTATACTTTTGTCCATACATCTCATCACCAAGAGGATGCTACAATACTACAAACAAATGTGATATATAGAGATATATACAGATATATGAAGAGAGATAGAGAGATATATAGAGATATGTGGAGTCCTGGTCTGGCACTGTGGGTTAATGCACCAGACTGCAAAGTCGGTTGAACTGCAAGGTCGGTGGTTCAAACTCACCAGCTGCTTCTCGAAAACCCTATACAGGTTTGCTATGGGTCGGAATCGACTCGCTGGCACTTTAACAACAATAACATAGACATATAGAGAGCTATATAGTGGTGGTGGTGTGTGCCGTGGAGTCGTTTCCGACCCTAAGTGACCCTGCGTAAAGTTTCCGAGGCTGTAAATCTTTTCGGGAGCAGAAAGTCTCGTTTTTCTCCCGCGGAAGACTGGTAGTTTCGAACTGCTGACTTTGAAGTTAGCAGCCCGACTTGTAACCACTACTCTACCATATATATATATATATATCTGAGAGAGAGATAAAGAGAGAGGGAGAGAGAGAGAGATAGTTGTGGACTGCAATGTGTGTTTCAACCATGATGTAGGTGGTTCAATCTCACCAGCTGCTCCTTGGAAACAGGATCACAATGGGTCAGACTGATTCAATGGCACTTAACAACAACGGCAGCTGCTATATATATAGTTATTGCTGCTGCTGTTGTTGTTATAATGGATTTTATCAAGTAAGCAAGGATGCAATGTTCAGATTGGAAAAAAAGAATGATAGGGAAGTATATACTGAAAATATGTTTGATATCTAATATATAGAAAGTGGTATCCTGTTGTGACTCGATGGATTGATAACTTGGACTGCAAAGTCAGTTTAAATCACAATGTCATTGGTTCAAGCTCCCCAGCTTTCCTCAGAAATCCTATACAGTGCCACTATGGGTTAGAACTGACTCTTCAGCACTTAACAATAACATATGGAAAGTACCATTAAAACATCACAACAAAAAGATAAAATCTTGATTTCATATGGGCAAAATATTTGAATAGACATTTCACTAAAGAAGAAAGAGAAACTACCAACAAGCATTTTAAAAAATTCTTATCAACAATAGTCATAGATGTCTTTGTTATCAAGTGCCGTGGAATGAGTTCCAAATCATGTGCACCCTGTATAAGGTTTCCAAGGAATAACTGGGGAGTTGAACCACTAACTTTGTGCTAACAGTGTAGTGTGTAACCTATAATGCCACACCAGTACTCCCTCAGTAGTCATTGCTTTTATTGTTGTTTGGTGCTGTCAAATAGGTTCCCAGTAATAGTGACCTTATGTACAACAGAATGCAACACTGCCTGATGTGCACCATCATCAAAATCATTTTTAAGCTTGAGCCTAATGCTGCTGCCATTGCTAATCCATCTCGCTGGGTGTCTTCCTCTTTTTCAATGACCTGCCTCTTTACCAAGCATGATATCCTTCTCCAGAAACTGGTCCCTCTTTGATCTGAAGTATAAGAGACAAATTCTAGTGATCCTGGATTCTAAGGAGCATTCGGCTTTAAGTCTTCCAACACAAGTTTTTTGTTTGTTTTTGTCTCTCAATCCACATCCTTGTCTCAAATAGGCTTCAACCACTTTCAGTTCCCTATCAATGTACTATAGCAAAATTTTAATTGAATGTGATATTAATTATATTAGAAAATTCAGTAGACATTAGGGAAATTCAAATCAAACCTCAAATAGGTATCACTTTACCCTCCTCCACATCTTTTGAAGGTATTTATGTTGCAAATAAATGGATAAATAAATAGAGGTATTTTGAGGATATGGAGTAATTGTAACACTCACCTTTTGCTATGGTCATTGTAAAATTGTACAAAGTTTCTGAAAATACTTTAGAAGGTCTTCACAAATTTAAGAACAGAATTACCCTATGATCCTGAAATTTCACTGCTACGTAGATATTTCATGAAGTATATGAAGCAGAAATTTAAAAAAAAAGATGTATGTACACCAATATACAAGTACACAGAACTATTCAAAATAGCCAAAATTTTGAAACACATAAAATATCTATAATCATAATTGTTATTGTTGTTAATTGCCATCAAGTCTGTTCCAACCCATAGCAACCCTGTATAGAGTTTCTAAGGAACATCTGGTGAGCTTCAACTGCCAGCTCTGTTATTCAGCCTGAATTTGAAGTCCAGTGCATTAACTCACAGTGCTACACCAGGACTACATAATCATAATTAGATTTTACAAAAAGTATTTATATATTCTCTGAGTTTCTAAAACAAAAATAAATCCGAAGGGCAGCATCAGGGCTCTAGGGTGAATGTTAGTATCCCTGGCCATGTAGTGGATTCCACATTGGGCTGCAAGCTTAAAGGGCAGCAGTTTAAATTCACCAGCCACTCTATGGCAGAAAGGTTAGACTTTCAACTCCAATAAATATATACAGCCTCTGAAACCTTATATGTGGTTGCTTTTGAAGCAGAACCAAGTTGACAGTATACAGCAGCAGCAGGGAAGATAAGGTTCACCAATGAAATTATAATCATAGCCTTTGCTACTTTCAAAGAGTAATCCAGTACCTTTCCTAGGAGCAAATTTCCTGGCCTTTTCCTTGCCACTGAAGTTTTCAGTTTTTAAAAGAAACTTCTTCATAATAATCCCCCTGATTGTCCTGTGTTCTTAAAAATAAATAAATAATCAGTCAACACTCTCCATTTGGAATACCCCAAAGCAGTCATCCTAACCTTCTGAAATTCAAGAGCTCTCTGTCTTGAAAATTGAACTATTTTTTGTTTGTTTGTTTTTACCTGGTGTGGGTCTGTGGATTAATGTGCTGGATTGCAAGGTTGGTTTGAACTGCAAGGCT
The DNA here is from genome assembly GCF_000296735.1 of Chrysochloris asiatica. Lineage (NCBI taxonomy): Eukaryota > Metazoa > Chordata > Mammalia > Afrosoricida > Chrysochloridae > Chrysochloris > Chrysochloris asiatica. The sequence continues at coordinate 210,057 of NW_006408959.1, forward strand.
AGCAATTCAAACTCACAAGTCATTTCTCAGAAACCCTACACAGGGTCACTATGTGTCCGAACCAACAAAATGGCACTTATACAAAACCAACAAAAGCAACTGTGTTATTGAGAGAAATTGTCTTCACCCATTTACTGATCACAGAGACATGGTTAAAATGTTTTGTTTGGAATGAACTCATGCTTATATAAATGGGAAACCTACTAGCAATACATATTGATTTGCCTTTAAATAGAGACTACAGTGAATTAGTAGATACTTGGAGTAGGAAGAATGTGAAAAGTGGTAGTTATTGCTTAGAGAGTACTGAGTTTTTTTTAATATGGATGGAAAAAACTGAAATGGATAGTAATAATACATATACTTTATGAGTAACAACAGAATTGCATGTGTAAGGAAGGTAGAAATGGAAATGTTTTGTTACATATGTACTACCCACACACACTCCCACAATTATAATAGAAACCAAAATTTCATTAGTTAATGAACTAATTTATCAAACCAGGTTTACTTATTAAAATGTTACTAATTTTATACAAATAGTGTACTGAAACTTACAAATTTATTTAAGCAGCTTTATTTTTATAAGAATTATTTCTCATTAATAATCCACATAGAGAATCTCAGATACATGAATAAGCAGAGCAGGAAGTAGTAAAAAATGAATTCAATAGAAAGACCTTTGAGTTACCATGCTTTGAACACTAATTATTTGTTATGCACCATGCCAAAAATATATCAAGATCATTGTGTAGCCTTACATAAATCCTGGGCAGTAAGTGTTAATGAGAATATATCTTTTTTAGATGAAACTAAGACTTGAGAAGTACAGATTATTCCAATATCATGCATTAGTTAAATGTAAAAACAGGACTTCAGTGATTTTTCTAACTGTTATACTCCACTTATAAGCAATCATTAATTTATGTTTCATATCAATGATACTTGTATTTCTAAGAATCAAACCTAAAGAGAAAATAGAATACTATTTTTAAGCATAGTTATGATCTATGAAAAAAGTAATGCATATTTATATAATGTAAATTTTATGTTCAATCATGTGATTATTTTAGGCATTTTCTTCCATAGTCTGTTCTTCTGTGTTGGATGTCAAACTTTTAAATGTATGCATCCTTCCAGTTATACAATATATATCTTTGACGAAGTTTTAGTCATAATTGAAAAGTATAGTTTATTTCAAAACACACTACAGCTAAATTACCTTTCTTTATTGTAACTGTGTATAAGGATGTTTTAAAAGTTTACTAACAGAGTAGAAATTAAGTTCATAAATATACACTATTTGATTTATATTTCATTTATCACCTGGTGATACTAAGCTATTAGTGTGACCCAATCATCAACTTCATGTAAGTTATGAGAGTCCCTTTAGTTAGCTTTGTGAATACACAGATAACTAGAGATATATCACATGCAAAGCACAGAGCACTCTAAAATGGCTGAGGTGTCTGAAGAAATAAGAAACAGAATTTTTTTTTTTTTAATAGCAAGGGTGTTTATTTGATGAAGGAATGACTAGAAAATCATGACAAAAAAACATGGTAGTCAAAGTCAAATGGTAACTACAGTCTGGATAAAAAATTGGCTTCTTGTTAATATTGATAAGCACCATTGAGTTGGTTTCAACCAATACCCGATGTCGTGGTTCAAACCAACCTTGTGTTCCAGAGCTTATCCCACAACTCCATACCAGGACTTCTGGAAACTGACTTAGAGAATTTTATATTATAGCCGAGATTCACAGTGCTGGTCGTCTGGTGGTTTTCGTGTGCCATGGAGTCAGTTCCAATTCATAGTAGCCATACATAGGGTTTCTGAGACTATAAAACTTTACAGGAGCAAAAAGCCTCATCTTTCTCCCACAGAGCAGCTGGTAATTTTGAGCTGTTGACCTGGAGGTTAGCAGCCAGACTCATAACCACTACACTACCAGAGCGCCTTTAAATTCAAAGTAGGCCAGAAAAATTTAAGAACCAAACTAGTTTTTAAATATATAAAGGGAAATAGCAAAGAGATTTGGAAAAATATGTCATTTAAAATTCACATCAATTACCCTGGAAGGAAAAAGTATGCCATTAGGCAGCAGTGAAAAGTCAAGAATTGTTTGCCTTGTTTATTATTTTCATGAAAAGAACACAGTTGCTAATTTTCTTCTCTCATTGAGGTTCAAATTGACACATGCAAAAAGAGTTATGGAAACTTCATTGTGTTATTTTCTTCTACCACAAGAATAGTAGACTAAAGATCATATGTATCAGAACATGATATATTAGATTTACAAAATTTGTTAAGTAAAAATTTTAAGGAGCAAAATTAATGAATCAAATCAAGTGGATAATCAAGAGGAAACATAAAACTCATAAACACAAGATGGACATTATATTCAAGCAATGTAAAATGCTACTAAAAATTAATCAGAGATATGCATGAAAAGGAATGATTTTCAAATAAATGATAGTACAGATCACTTATTTGACTGAAATAAAAATTAAATGTAAAATCAGCAATAAAAAGATAACTTGTAAATACTTTCTGAATGAGGAAATCAGTGAACATTACAATTAATGTCACATGAAAGTAAAAGTTTTGCTGACAACAATTAATAAACAGATGCAGCTGTACATCAATAAGGAGCTGCAACAAATTCAAGCCATATTCAGAAGCAGACATAGAATAAGGAATATTATTGGTGACACCAGGTGTATTTTTACTGAAAACACAGACTACCCTGAAAGATGTTTATGTTTGCTTTATTGACCTTGTGAATGCTTTTGATTTTCAGGACCATGACAATCCATGAACAACACTGCAAATAATTGGTTCATGTGGAACCTGTACATAGACCAAGGGGTACTTGTTAGAACAGAACAAGGGGATACTGAATGGTTTAAAATCAGTTTTAAGATACTTCATTTTACCTGTATTCACAATCAACTTTCATGGAAAACTTGTAAGCCAGTTACTTCATGCCTTTTTTGCCCTCTCATTTTAGGTAGCCAATGTCTAAGTTGCCCATCCCTATCTACACTGTATTCAAAGGGGATAGCATTGATACTTGACGTGAACACTCCTTCCCTCTCTGTTAGTATTTTAGGCTACTACACCCATGAGTATAAGTCGAGTTCATCAGATTTTGGCAATTTACACTCATTTCCTTTATCAAATATTGTTTTTTATTTTCCTCCAGTCGAGTTCTGATTATCAAGCCATTATGGCTAGATCAAATGAATACTATCTGAAAGTTTGGGTGTTCTTGTGCATCATCAACCCTCACTTCATATCAGCTGGATGCTTCATTCTCAGCTGTAGCCCTTCATGACTATAATCTTGTCAATGAGCTCAGGAGTTTCCGGGTCTCACCAAATTTGGACCACCCAGCTCCTTCTCTTTTCTCTCTCATCTCCAGGCCAACAGAAGACTATGGAACATGATTGAACTCAGCCCAATTCTTCATTGCTGCCTTTCTCTTCTTCCACTCACCAGTAGACCAATGTGGTCACCAGTAAGCTTACATGCCTACTCATGTATTCCCTTTAAATTTCAGTCTTGGAGGGGAAGTGGGTTGTCCTGAAGGGATTTGATTGACTGCCTTGATGGCTTTCCAGTGAACAACTTGCTTATTCTTGTAGTAGCCAATCATATTGCCATTTTCATTTTGGCTTTTTCCTGCTGATCTTTCTTCCAAGATGCATATTCTATTGCTCTAGCTGTTCCAGGCTGGTCTGATAGTCCTTTCTAGTGGGAGTGTTCCACCTCAGAAGGTTCTTGATGGGGCTCAGGATTCCACCTAAGGTCCTATACACTGCAAAGGCTCTGCAAGAGGCCTGTTTTACCAGGCAAGTTGTAGAACCCCTTTTAGATATTCCAATCAATTATAGGCTGAAGACCGGCTTACAAACTTTCTGTAATCATGTTTCCTGATTCTATACAACTCAGGTATGTATTTCACAATAGTAGGCAAGGGAAACCAATATCCATAAGACAGTCAAGCATCTTAGTATTATTTATTCCTTTAAGACTATGTCTCCATCCCTGTATCACAGAGACCTGTTGTTCCAAAGTTAAGAATGCATCACTGTTTGCCTCTGTCCAAGATAGCCCATGCAAACTTGTCTCAGAGTTCCTCTATCTATCTCGTTATTCCAACCCCTCCCACTTCTTTTGTATTGCCCTCTCCAATACTCAAACTATGATGTGTCTGCCTCCTACCCTATGCTCTATCATATTCTCCCCCAAATTCTCACATCTCATCCCCACCAGTAAGCAACAAAAACACTGTTTTTGGTCTCTTTTAGTATGGATATATTTTCTTAAGCTTTTACAATAATAGTCCTATGCAGTATTTCTCCTTTTGTGACTAATTTCACTCAGCATAATGTGTTCAAAATTCATCTATGTTATGTGGTTGCTTGCAACTTCTTTGTTGTTCTTCAAAGTAACATAGTATTACATTGTGTTTATGTACCAAAGTTTGTTTATCAATACTTCCATTGATGGACACTTAGGCTGTCTCCATCTTTTTGCTATTGTGAATAGTGCTGCTGTGAACATTGGTGTGCATATATCTACTCGTATCATGACTTGTATTTCTGAGTAGAGGGATTGCTGGATGGCCAGATATTTCTATTTCCAACTTTCTGAGGAAGAGACATA
>NW_006408959.1:215545-216884 GCF_000296735.1 Chrysochloris asiatica
GTATTTTGTTTCACTGCAATGATTTCAAGCCCCTCCGTGTATCATCATTCAATAGCATTTGCTTCCATTCCCTCTGTTTTGTTTTTTATTTTTTGAATGTACACTGAAGTGCTCAGGAATATATAACCATTCAAACAACCAAAGGGTATATGCTGCAAGCCTGCCCCACAGCCATGGGCTCACAACCCTTCTCCCTCCTTGAGTCCAGAGTCCCCAGCTGCTCCATCTCTCCATGTCTCTGCCTCTATCTCTAGTGTTTCTGCTTCTCTGGATAGGGCCCTGTACTCCACTCCTCTCCCTTGATGGTCTCAAGGTCATGGACTACAAGATCAACCACTCTGCTCCTTTTTTGACAAAATGCCTTCCTTTACATTTACAACATTCACACACTCAGACCTGACAGCAATTATTCATTATTGAACCACAAGAGTCTTATCCCCATCTCCTTTCACCAGTCCCAGCTAGACAGGTTGTAAACCACTCAGTGGAGATTGTACCTTCCCTCACATCCTCTAAAACTAAGCTGCCTCTTGACAACTTGTAAGCCAGGCACTTGGTGCCGTTGTTGCCCACCCCCTCATTTTGAATAGCCAATGTCTAAGTTGCTCATCCCTGTCAACACTGTGTACAGAGGAGGTGGGAATGATCCTTGGTGTAAAGATTCATTACCACTTTTAAGCTTCTACATCCATAAGTACAGGTCAAGTTCATCACATTGTAACAGATTATATTCATTTTTGTCTCCTTTTTTACTCTAGTCAAGTCCTGATCATCTAGCCATTGAAGCTAGGTCAAATAAATGTGTATCTTCAAGTATGGACATTCTTGTGTATCACCCCTCACTTTATATCAGCTGGATGCTTCACTCTCTGCTCTAGTCCTCTATGACTATGCCTCTGTCCATGGGCTCAGGAGTCCAGAAGTCTCACTAAACTGCTGGCCACCCAGATCATGATCCATGTTGACAGGAATCTATTGAACATGGTTGGATTTAGCTTACAGCTTCATTGTTTTTTTTCCTACATTTCCCCTTATTGGTAGACCAAAGTTGTCACCAGCAAGATTATAAGCCTGCTCATGTATTCCCTTTGAATTTCAGTTTTGGAAGGGGGTTTGCCCTGAGGGGACTTAATTGCTTGCCTTGATGGTTGCTTGGTGAAGAACTTGCTTGTTCTTATAGAAGTCAATAAGACTGCCATTATTGGTTTTTAAATTTTTCCTGCTGGTCTTTCTTTCAAGAAGTATCTTCTGTACCTGTAGCTGCTTCAGGTTGGTCTTCTTGTCTTTTCAAGTGAAAATTTCCCACCCCACAAGATTTGGGGTGGGGATCAGGACTCCA
>NW_006408959.1:217529-223165 GCF_000296735.1 Chrysochloris asiatica
CACTCCTTCTCATATTTTATTGCAATTAGCTTGGTATATATTGTTTCCATCCTTTAAATTATAGTATGTTTTTGTCTGTGTGCAAGGTGTGTCTTTTGCAGGCAGCATATTGAAGGGTCTTGTTTTCTTTTCCATCCTGCCACTTTCTGTCTCTGGTGCATTTAATCCTTTGGAATTCAGTGTAATAATTTAATAATTTATTGTCATTGTGTTAGTTTTTTTTGTGTGTGTTGTGTGTGTGTGTGGGGGGGGCTGCTCACTCCTTTGTTCTGCATGTCTTCTTGTGCTGAGTTCATGTTTTTTGTGCTATTTCTTGTCAGTTACGTCTTAGTTTTAATGCTCCCATGTTCTAATTGGATATTCATTTGTATGGTTTGTGAAGTATTAACTTTCTTTGTGGTAACCCTATAACCTACTAAATCTTCCCTCCATTTAAGATAATCTATTGTATCCTGCCATCTACCTGACTTTCTCACCATCTGGATCTCTGTTCCTATATTTTCCCCTTCTTTGACATTGGTATTACTTTAATCTTTGATTGAACTTCCAGGTCCACTGAATTCATTGTAATTTTATTCTGTTTTGTAATTTGCTATTTGTCAACTGAGTTCTGGGTTTTGTTGTCACAACTGTCAATCTATGGTTGTTGTCTGTTCTTGTTGGTTTTCAGTCCAAAGGACTCCCTTTAGGACATTTTGAAGTGCTGGGTTGGCTGTTGACAAAGTCTCTTAGCTTCTGTTTATTCTGGAATGTTTTGATTGCCCCATCATATTTGGTTGACAGTTTTGATGGAAAAATTATTCTTAGTTGGCAGTTTTTATCTTTTAGGGCTTTATATATGCATCCCCTATGCCTTCTTGATTGCATGGTTTCTGCTGAGAGGTCAGAGCTTAATCTGATTTGCTTGCCTTTGTAAATAACACTTCTCTTTTCCTGGCTGCTTTTAGGCTTCTCTCCTTGTATTTGATTTTGGAGAAATTGATTATGATATGTCTTGGTAATTTTCTTTTGACATTTAATTGCATTTAGCGCAAACATTGACAGTTAGGAAACAATTTATACACCCAATCTATTACTATAGCTGTCGGAAAGCTTTCAAAGGGCCTACTGAAAGCCATTACTAAATGAAATACTTGCATATTAGCAGCAAATCTGTAGCCCTTGTATTATTTGTTTGTTTGTTTATTTATTTTGTTGTGATTTATTTATTTTTTATAAATAAATAAATCCTGGGGTACATTCAGCTTTTCGCATGCTTATCTTCTCATCATTCAAGATGTTAGGGAAATTTTCTTCCAGAAGATCCTCAACTATCTCCTCTGTGGACTTCTGTGATACTTCCTGTTCTGGAATGCCTATAATCCTTAATTTATTCCTCTTTCATGTTATCAAACATGAATCTTAGACTCTCTTCAGATATTTTTATCCTTTTTCTGCTTGCTCTTCTATCTTAGCAGCATTGAGAAATTTGACTTCCAGCTCTTTGAATCTGGCTTCCATCTCTTCCATTCTGCTCCTTTGCCCTTTCAGTGTATTGTCCATTTCTGATATTTTATTATTAATCGTATTTACCTCTTTTTACAGGTTTTGAATTATTTCCAATGCTATATCTATCATGTTTGATTGCTCCTCTAGCACTCTCCTGATTTCTTCTTAATTTTCGTCCATCCCTCTGTGGAGCATTTGGATTTGTCTCCATATCATTTTTCTGAATTCCTTCTGAGGCAAATCCAAAGCCTGCTCTTCTTCTAATGGGAAGTCTATGTCTGCCTCCAGCTCATTTGTCTCAGTTACTCTTTTCTTTTTCTGGACATGTGCTGAGATCTCTTATTGTTTTTTCTTGGACATTTTCAATAGTTAGACATGCTTTCAATGTAGGCTTTGCTGTGGCAGGGAGGCTTTGCTGTGCAGATCAGTGTGCAGGCATATAGAAACCTCCAGCAGTGGGTGGGGGTGTCCATTTGCTCATGACCTTGCTCTAGTCACCACCATGGAGTTACACAGATAGATATTGAGAAAGGAATAGAAAAAAGATTGTTCACAATTTTTATCTCTGAATGTCAGTTAGGTGCCTGCATATGCACAGAGTAATTCTCAAAATTATTGTGTCCTTGTAAATAGTAGCTGGTGTGGCTCTTGCCTTTTATGTTGGGGTTTTACAAGGTTCAAACACAGTTTGACTGTATGGCCAGATCTGCTGTCTCTTGTTAGGTAGGGCAGGAATAAAGGATCCTGCCCAAGTAAGAGAGACAACTTTAGGGCTAAGTCCTAGAGTCAGATGTCTTAAGAAGCAGCCAAAAGGTTAGCTTGTGGGACCACTGGAGCTTTCAGGGATTTCCACTTTGCACCATGGGAAAATTGTACTCTGTGGGTACAATGCTGGACCCTTTTGGGGGTGTACTCCCATCCGCCTAAAGATGCGTGGGCTGGCAGAGAGGGTGTGACAGGGGAGAAGATGGATGAAAATGTAAAAACCAATCATCACACCTCTTTTTCCACAAGTCACTCCTTAATATTAGTGCTGTATCAGTCTGGCTGTGGCCCTGCCCTCTGATCTCCGCCCAGGCTATGGGCCAAAGGGAGTGTCTGGCTGATTCCAAAATTGCCATTTATTCTTGACACAGTCAGATTTCTACACTGGTGGGTGACAAATACTGATGCCCTCCTCTTTATATCAGATCCAACACTCTGGAACTGGTATGGCAAAACACATTCTCTGGTTTTCTCATGACTCTGCCAAGAAGCCTCTGCTGCCTGTCTCTACTTAACCCCCATATTATTGAAGAAAGGACCTTTGCTGTTTTTTTGTTTTGTTTTATTTTATGTTTTTAAATTTTTTTACTGTGAGTTATGTGATAGTTTACATAGGAGAACATTAGCTTTACATTCATCCTATCATATGTCATTTCATTGCCATAGTTAGAATCCCCTCCATGCATCATCAACCAACCAAAGGGTATATATCCTGCAAGCCTGCCCCCTGGTCATCAGCACACAGTCCCTCTCCCTCTCTGGGTCTAGAGGCCCCAGCCACTCCATCTCTCCACGTCATCATCTCTGCTTCAATCTCTGGCCTCACTTTTTCTCTGGGTAGAGTTCCGAACTCCACTCTTCTCCCTTGATGGTCCCAGGGATCTCTGCTCATGGACTGCAAAGTCAAACACTCTCCTCCTTTTGCTGTAAAACATCTACCTTTAGATTTCTAACCCTCACAGTCACTCCTGATAGTAATTATTCACTATTGTACCACAAGAGTCCTATCTCTGTCTCTTTTCATCAGCCCCATCCAGAAAGATTGGATACTGCTCAGTGGAGATTCTGCCTTTCTCTGTGACCTCTGGATCCAGGCTCCCTCTTGAAATCTTGTAAGCCAGTCACTTTTCATCTTTGTAGCTCCCCTCCCCATATTTTAGGTAGTCTATGTCCAAGTTTCCCCTTTCTGTCTACCATATGTACCGAGGGAGTGGCAATGATCCTTGCTATAAAAATTTGTTCCCTCTTTAGAGCTACTGCATCCAAAGCAGTAGGTCAAATTCATCAAATTATATCAGATTACTCTTTATGTTTTCCTCTTCTTTCTTCCTCTAGTTGAGTTTTAATCATCCAGCCACTGAAGCCAGGTCAAGTGGGTATTATCTGCACATGTGGGTGTTCTTGTGCAAATCCCCTCATTTCTTATCAGTTGGATGCTTCACTCTTAACTCTAGTCCTCTGTGGCTACATCACTGTCTCTAGGTCTAGGAGTCCCCAGGTCTTGCCATACTGCTGGCCAACCAGTTCTCCTCCCAGGTTCACAGGAGTCTATTGAACGTGGTCTGACTTAGCTCACAGCTTCATTGCTGTTTTTCCCTCACTTCTTTTTATCAGTGACCAATGTGGTTCCCAGTCAGAGTGCATGCCTGCCCATGTATTCCTCCTTAAGTCTTAATCTTGGAAGGTGATTTGCCCTGAGGGGACCTGACCATTTGCCTTGATGTCTTCTTGGAAGCAACTTGCTTGTTCTTGTAGTAGTCATTCGGACTGCCATTATTGTTTTTTATTTTTCCTGTTGGTCTTTCTTTCAAGAAGTAGCTTCTGTTCTCCTAGCCACTCCAGGCTGATCTACTTGTTCTTCCAAGTGGAAATTTCCCACCTCAGAAGATTCTGGATAGGGATCTCTGCTTTTTTAAACTTCACTGTTATTGCTGTTCGAGATAACATCTCTCTAATGGCTAATGATCATGAAAATATCTTCATATATTTGTTGGATGCCTGAACCTTCCTTGATGAAGTGTCACTTCATGTCCTATGCCCATTTTTTAATTGGGTTACTTGTCTTTTTCTTGTAGGTGTGTAGTAGTTTTGTATAGATTTTAGAAATTATTCCCTTGTCTGATATGTCATTGTAAAAGAATTTTACCCATTCCATGGGCTCACTTTTTACTTTTTTGGTGAAATTATTTGATGCATCTAAAATTCTAATTTTTAGAATATCCCAATCATCTATTTTGTCTTTTTTTGTGTGTGTAATTTTTGCCATGTTTGGTAGTCTGTGTGTGCCCTATATTAGATGCCTTAAATCTGTCCCTATTTTTTCATTGATGACTTTTCTAATTTTGGGCTTCACATTTAGATCTTTATTCCATGTTGAGTTGGCCTTTGCATATGGCATGAGTAAAGGTCTTGTTTCAGTCATTTGTATATAGATTTCCAGTTCTGCCAGCACCATCTGATGAAGAGACTATGTCTTCCCCACTTAATGTACTTATTTTGGCCCTTTGTCAAAGATCAGTTGTTTATATGTGGCTGGGTTATTTTCTGGATTCTTGATTCTGTTCCATCGATTCTGTTTCCTTGTACCAGTACCAGGCTGTTTTCACAAAGGTAGCCATGCAGTAAAATTTGAAATCAGGGAGTGAGAGACTTCCAACTTTGTTCTTCTTAAGCAATGCATTGCTTATCCTGGATCTCTTCCCTTTCCATATAAAATTTGTAATTGTTTTTTCATGTCTCTAAATAATGTCATTGGAACCTGGATTGGGATTACATTATAAGTGTAGATTGCTTTTGGTAGTATTGATATTTTCACAATGTTAGTTCTTCCTATCCAGTAGCATGGTATATTCTTCCATTGTTGTAAGTCTCTTTTGGTTTCCTGTAGTACTGTTCTGTAGTTTTCTTTGTATAGACCCCTTTTTTCTCTGATTACATTTATTCCTAAATATTTCATCTTTTGAGTAGGTATTGTAAATGATATTGCTTTCCTAATTGCCTTTTTATTGCTGTCATTATTAGTATAGAAAAATCCAACTGATTTGTATTTGGTCTTATACCCTGCCACTTTGCTGAATCTTCTAATGAGTTCCAGTGTTTTTGTTTTGTTTTGTTTTGTTTTTTTTTCTGAGTCTTTGGGGTTTTCTGGTTTTCTATGTAGAGGATCATATCATCACCAAATACAGAGAGTTTTACTTCCTCTTTGCCAATGTGGATGCCTTTAATTTCCCCATCTTGCCTTATAGATCTGGTTAAAACTTCCAAAATAATATTGAAGAGGAGTGGTGATAAATGACATCCTTGTCTGGTGCTTGTTCTCTAAGGGAATGCTTTCAGTTTCTCTTCACAGAGAGTAATGTTGGCAGTTGGGTTTGTATATATGC
>NW_006408959.1:225739-226187 GCF_000296735.1 Chrysochloris asiatica
CCCATTGCCTTCTTGCCTGCATGGTTTCTGCTGATTGATCTGAGCTAAAGCTGATTTGTCTGCCTTTGTGTATATGTTGTTGTTATGTAACAATGCATTTTTCCATAACTGCTTTCAGGATTCTCCCCTTCTCTTTGATTTTGGAAAGCTTTATTATTATATATATTGTTGATTTTCTTTTGAGATCTACCTTTCCTGGGGTTCATTGAGCTTCTTGAATGCTTATCTTTTCATATTTCAGGATGTTTGGGGACTTTTATTTCAGAAGCTCTTCTACAATCTAATTGTGAACTTGTGTAATTATTCCTATTCAGGAATAACCCAAATTCTTAAGATACTCCTTTTCATGGTCTCCAGCATGAATCTTAGACCTTCTTCAGATTTTTTTAAATCCTTTTTTTTCTACTTGGTCTTCTGACTTAGCAGTACTGAGAGATTTGTCTTCCAG
>NW_006408959.1:231755-246106 GCF_000296735.1 Chrysochloris asiatica
GGGGTGTACCCTTTGATTGTTTGATAATGCATGCAGGGGATTGTGATCATTGCAATGAAACAAAGTACAATAGGATGAATGTAAAGACAATGTTCACCCATGTAAACTAACACAAAATTCACACACAAAAAAATTTTAAATAAATATAAAAAAGTATGTTACCCTTAGTTTCACATCCTCTTCTGAGTCTGACTGGGATTTCTTGCAGTTCCCTGTCATTGTACTAATGTAGCTCTTTTTGAATTTTGTTTAGAAAAATTGTACTTGCATATGATATACATACTATTATGTATTGATTTTGGCATTCTGTTTGATCTCCTCTCTTTGGTCACAGATCTGGATCTCTTCTAATTGCTAGACCTGATAGTTTGTTTGTTTTTTCCCCAAATGTCTTGGCATACATGACTGAAGATCTCCAGTGCTGAATCAGTTTTTGAAACATTTCTATTTGTATTCTGTCAATTCCTGGAGCACTGTTTTTAAACAATGCCTTCAGTTCTGCCTGGAGTTTCTCCTTCAATACCTTTGATTCTTCACCACTGAATTCCTTTTAGAAAGTTTAAACATCAACCAATTCTTTTTCATACTGTGTCTGTATATTCTTTCTGCATTCTTTTGATGCTTTCTGCCTTATTCAATATTTTGCTCAGAGAATCATTTTGTATCTTAATCGGAAGCTGAATTTTTTCTTCAGGTTTTTCAGTTTGAGAAATGCTGAATGATTCCTTTCTTGTTGGTTTCCTATCTCCAGGTCTTTGCATATTTTATTATAATACCTTTTGAACTCCCCATTGAAAGTTTCTGTTCAGCTCTTTTTCGTCCTCATTTCTTCCATTCACTTTAGGTTCTCTACCTTTAAAAGCAAGTTTCAGAGTTTCTACTAATATTTTCAGTATGATATTGATCAAATATGCAATTAAGATGCACTAATAATTATTGGACATTAGAAATCAAAGGTTGGAGACAAAGAGGAATGATTGTTGTTGTTGTAAAGTGCCATCGAGTCGGGTCTGACCCATAGCGACCCTGTACAGGGTTTCCGAGGGTGTAAATCTTTACGGGAGTAGAAAGCCTCATCTTTCTCCCGCGGAGCGACTGGTAGTTTTGAACCGCTGAACTTAAGGTTCGCAGCCCGATTCGTAACCACTACGCTACCAGAGCTCCTATTAAACACCTTTATTTATGATTCACTTCAAGACAACAACAAAAAAACACATGGAGACTCCAAAATATTCATGGGAAAATTAAATTATCTTTCCTTTTCATTTCCCATGTCCTTTTAGAGACACTGTTCTATATGATGTATTGCTGATGTTGCTAAGTGCTGGCGAGGTCCTCATATCTCCTGGCAACATGTCAGAAGCATTTGAGATCAGGTTTTGCCACTCTAGTTCTAAGGAGCTTTATGGCTGCTCTTGTTCTAAGAAGGATGTGTTTGTTCTTCTGGCAGTCCATGGTGCTTTTAATGTTCTACTCTAACACCATAACTGAAATGCTTCCATCATTCCATAGTCTTCCTTATTCATTGTCTAACTAATTTGCATACAAGGGTATTTAAAAATAGTAAGGCTTGGGTCAGGTGCACCTTAGTATTCAAACTGGCATCTTTGCTCTTGAACATTTAAAATATTTTAAATATGAATTTGTGCAGCAGATTTGTCGCATATGATATGTTGATTGATTTAGTACTGCTGTTTCAAGCCCCCTTTTATATTCCCGCAGCTTGTGACTCTTTCTTTTTCAGCATCTTCCTTGACAACCAGTTTCAGACATTTCTGAAACTAAATATTGTCACTTAAAAGAGGAATTTGTGTAGCAGATTTGCCTCATGCCATATGTCAATTGATTTATTGTCTGCTGCTTCCATGATTGTTGGTTGTAGATCTAAGCAAAAATAAGTCTTTGATAACTTTTATCTTTTCTCCATTTATTCACATCTCAGATTTGCTCAGCATACAAAATAAGTAAGCAGTGAGAAAGGATATAAGCCTGGTGCACACCTTTCCTAGTCGTAAACACCTCAGTGTATCCTTGTTTTGTTCAAATGACTTCCTCTTTATCTATGTACATGTTAGTTCTGAGCACAATTAAGTGTTCTAGGATATCCATTCTTCAAAATGTTGCCTGTATGTTTTGATGATCCATACAGTGGAATGTCTTCACATAGTCCATAAAGCTGAAACAAATGTTTTTATGGTATTCTCTGCTTTCAGATAACATCTATCTGATTTCAGTAATGATAGCCCTCATTCTTTATTCTCTTTGAAACTTGCTTGAATTTCTGGCAGTTCCTAGATAATGTATATTGCAGCCATTTTTGAATTATCTTCATCAAACTTTTTCTTGCATATGATGTTGATTTTCTTTAAGATTATGTATATTTCCTGGTTCCTTTGTGTATTTCAGACAGTATCAGCAATTTTATCTGACACTTACAGTCTGTGTAAGGTTACACTGTAAAGATGGTTTGCTCTATTTGGTTTCACTTAATTGGAGTTGTAAGCTCCTTGGTCATGTTGGAATTTTAATTGGCATTATTTATTAAACTGTTATATAACAATAAAGGAACTAACTGCAAGATTGGCAGTTCAAACCCACCAGATACTTCTGGGAAACCCTACACAGGGTAGCTATCAGTTGGAACCAACTTTCCAGCACTTAACAATAACAAAAACATAAAATATTTCAACTTTTTTCTGTGTACAACTCAATCACATTAATCATAGTCACCATGCTGTAGAGCCATCATCATTTTCCATTTCCGGATTTAGTCAGTGTCCTTCCTAACTGATAGGCAGTGCAACTTAAGAAATAATTTATCTTTCCCTCTTCCCCTACTCTCTGGGAGCCATTTATAAACTAGGTTATTATGCATTTGTCTATGATAGTAGATAGTTTTATCATCTTGCATAGTTTTACCATCTTGCAGAGGAATGAACATATAAATCATTGATAATGGTTACTCATAGAATTTTTAAAAAGTGTAAGTTTTATTAAAAACAAAAATAAAAATGTGCAACTGCCCCAAATTAATAATTGGTTAGTTTAAAGGTTATCAGAGCAAAGTTTAGGGAGCTGTGTGAACTCCCTAGCCAATGGTCACTGAGCTATCAACTGGTAGCTATAGCTGAGAGGGAAGCGGCCAATGGGAAGACATCCATAAACTACAAAGCTTGTAGCTGGTATCCATTTGACCCTTGTATTAATAGTTGATCAGATGTCGACCAGATGAAGATAAAACTGATTGATAATATGGATAAGTGTTAATTGCTTCACCTTGATTAACTCGACCTTTTCTTATACATGATTCCTTAAAATTCCAACCAAAATGGAAGGATTCTTCATATCAAAGCTCAAGCTTGTTTTCTCAGTAGACTGGGTTGATAGGGCAATAGAAACATTGGATATCAAAATGGGGATCTAAAGAGGCACAATGTGGCTGACTTATAAGCTTTCATCAGTGAGCTTAGTTTCTAAACAAGGTGGGTAATGTAGAAACCCCACTGAATAGTTTTCCTCTTTCCAGAAACATCTGGGGAAAAGGGAAGGGAATGATGGTGATAGGATTTTATTATTTAATTGTGAGTAATTGTTAATAGGATTAATTGTGATTGTCACAACTGTACATGTAGAAGATGTGTAAGTAAAAAGGAGGACCAGTAAATCTTTCATTCCAGGAATACAGGATCCCAGAACCATCAAGAAAGAAAAGCATAAATGGAGCAAGAAATACTACCTAGAAATGGCAAAGGTGATGATATGGAAAGATAGAGCAGCTGCAGACTCTACATTCATGGACTGAGAAAGACTGTATGCCTGCAGGCAGGAGACTGGTTTGCAAAATGTAGCCAATGGACATGGAAATGAATATTTGTTTTTTCTTTTGCATATGTAAACAAAAATGTTATAAGAGTATTGTAATTCAGCATAAAATGCAGTTAATATTTACCTTTAGGTGTCTTATTGAAGGAAGTTGTGTTCAAACTCTAATGCATACATTAGCAGCATCAGCACCACTTGGTATCTATATTGGAACTGTAGATTCTCATGTCTCACCCCAGACCTGCTGAATGAAAACTTGAATGAATACAGCATCTTATTTGCCCATAAATTGAGATGTTTAATAAAGTTTAAGATCCACAAATGTATGATTTAGACATTACTTGTTTTATCTGATATCTCTTAATGGTTATATATTAGCATTTTTCCTAAAATGCTTAATGTTGTTTACTGAAAAATGCAGGAGTTCATAGATAAAAAATATAGTACAAAGAGTAAATAAAATATTGGATATAAAATGTTGATCCAGCTCATTAACATGCTGAAATAATCAATAATTTAATCTCTTATTGTTGTTCACAAATAAATTCAAAATTAAACAATCTATTTAGGCATTTAAGTCACATTTGATCAGTTGAAAGAGGGCTAAAGAACTGAACATGAATTTTTGCGTTTGATCACTCTAGTTATTTCTTTCATTTCTTATTTTTAACAATGTCCCATTTAACTCACTTCTCTTTTTACTGTGTTTTAACTTTTATCAAAGCCTGGAGAGTGATTTAGTTTATTGTATTCGTTTACTCCAAAAACACATTTAAATTCCTTTTGCCTGATTAATGGTGATTTTGCCGTTTAATGTGGCATTACTCTAGGGAAGTTATTTTGTAGGTGTAGAAAACATTCAATGATTATGTAGGACTTTTAACTAAATATGGCATGAGACCAAGAGTAGAAAACTGTGTCTTTAACACTGATGTAAGCAAACGTGTAGTTGACCAATCAGAATGACTTGGCACTATATATATGTCTCCTTGGCTATAATTCCTCACTATGAAGGTAAGTCTCATTTTGCTAAGAATTATTCCTCCAATGTTTTAGTATGTCTTGCCAAACTACTGATATCATTTATAGTTCTGTTGTTCAGTATGAGGAGTTTGAATTATAGAGTCACATTTGTAAAATACCATCTACAAATGATAAAGCAAAAGTCTGTATTCTGTCTCCATACTATTTTAAAAGATGGACATGAAGTATGTTTATACAGAGTCAGCAAGCCAGAATATTTATTAAGTAAGCAGTCTATTCCGTCAAATGATTATGCTCATATTACTGTAATTTGAAGTATTTAAATTTATCCTGTTGTTTCAATAATTTGTGAATATAGAAGAACTTTGGTTGTGGAACCAGGATGGCAAACAAAAAAGAAAAGGGAAATGTGGACTGAAACTTAAGTAGCCTAAGAAAATGGCACTCTACTTATGCTTTCAACTAAGTGTGAATAAGAAAAAGTGGACAATAATCTCCTATCCTACTATCATCAAAAATGGTATAGTATATACCTATTCTAGGTATCTAAGGAGCTCTGATAGCATAGTGGTTATGAACTGGGCTGTGAACTGCAAGGTCAGCATTTTGAAACTACCAGCTCTTCCGTGGGAGAAAGATGAAGCTTTCTGATCCTGCAAAGATTTAAAGCCTCTAGAACTCTGTACAGGGTCACTATGAGTTGGAATAGACTCCATGGCACATAACAACAACAACATAGATTAATACACAAAAAAATTGAATAGGTATTTCCTAATAAACAGACTGGAATAAGTAAGGGAAAATGTGGAAAGTTATTGCTGTTATTTTAAAGAAAATGAAAAATAATTTCCTTTTTCTGAATGATATTTCTATACATATACTAGAACTCTATCATCTATTTTTTATTTTATTTTAAGTTTTTATTGTGAATTCAGTGTAGTTTCCATGTGAGAACATAGGTTATACACTCATTGTTTCATTGAAATGACTACAACCTCCTTCATACTTCATCATTCAGCAGTATTTGCATCTATTCCCTCTGGGTATTTTTTTGGGGGGCAGGGTGTGTGCGGGGTGCAGTACATACACAAAAACACTCATGAATATGTAATAATTTAAACAACCAAAGGACACATTCCTCTAGCCTGCCTCCTGGCGGCCAGCACTCAGTCTTTCTCTTTCCATGAGTCTAGAGTCCTCAGCTGCTCTCTCTCTCCATGTCTTCATCGCTGTCTCCTTCTCGGGTGTCACTGCTTCTAGGGATAGAGTCCCCCATTCCACTAGTGCTATTCTCTCTTAATGTTCCTAGAGTCCTTTGTTCCTGGACTGTAAGATTAACCACTCCCCCCTTTTAGTTAAGGAGCTCTGGTATCGTAGTGGTTACCAGTTGGGCTGGTAATCTTAAGGTCAGCAGTTCAAAACTACCAGCTGTTCTATGGAAGAAAGATGAGGCTTTCTGCTCCAGTAAACGTCACTATGAGTCAGAATTGACTCCACTGCACACTACCACTACCACCGTTTTTGTTACGAAACTTCTACCTTTCCAGTTGTGACAGTTGCAATTAGTCTTCTATCTATTTTTAGAGGCAAAAATCTCTCACTTCTGAAAATACACTCATAGATATGTAGCATTTATTTTTAAAGTACTTGAATTCCTGTTATTCTATTTAAGAAATTTATTTTATTTCAGTCCACAAGTTTACCTAAAGAAGGAACATGTACTTACAAGAATCTGCTCACATTTTTCTATTGCTGAGTTTTTATAAACATTTTTGGCTAAGTACTAAATGTTTCATTTAGCAAGTAAATGCAGCTATGAGATACAATGTAAATAGTAATAATAACAATAATAAACTATTAAAAATAAAACCAAGAAAAAATAAGTTGTATGTTTATATAAGTAATATCTATGTAATACATTCAAACTGAAGTTTCTATGAAATTATTTGAAGGTTGTAATAAGTTGTGAAGTCTATTTGAATACAATATTACACAGCATAATTTTCAAGAGCACAAGATAATGCATACAGACTTATCTATCTATTTATATATTATCCTTTCACTTATAGTAAATAGTAAAAGTCATGGTCAAAATTGTGATATTTTAATCAGATGTGTGTATATATATTTCTATCATCTACATATGTATCTCTGCCTGTAGAATATTTATTTCTCAAGGAAATAGACATTTAGAAACTGTTAAAGGCAGTTAATAGCAACAATGACCACCACTACACTATAGATACTATACAAGATAAAATGTGATGTAATTAACATAGATTAGAAAAGACTTGATAAGGTAAAGTTTGCCACCTGTATTTCTTTAAACAACCACCACCAGGATGTTGTCATTATTATGGGACTTTGTGCAAATTCAAATTTTAAAATATGATGATCATTTTGATTGAGATATTTTAGAGATTTGTTCTCATTTTGGCAGCATTAAGTGAAATTTTCAAATTGCCATTTTAAACTATATTTTTCAACCTATTTGTTATGAGGGAAACAATGGCAACATATGATCTAATTTGAAAAATAAAAATTTAAAATACAAACTGTGCTTGCATGTATAGAGTGACTTGTAAGAATATCTTGAAACTCTTATATACACAAAATCAAAGCCAGTGTTGTATAGTTGAGTCTTACTCGTAAGATACACTTTAGCTATTTGAGCAATCTGTTCAAAAGCTTTATAATTTAAAACATATGAATCAATTGAAGAATAAGAACAAAAGTAAAGTTCTCCTTCATACTATTGACAGAAAATGACAAAAATGATTCTTAAACCAGGACTTCTTATGCCAAGTCAACTATACTTTTGTCCATACATCTCATTACCAAGAGAATACTATAATACTACAAACTGACAAACGAGTGCAGGATCGCTATGAGTTGGAACCGACTCCACAGCACTTAACAACAACAATATATATATATATATATATATCGAGTTGCGATACTGGAAGATAGACATTGTACTGAAAGGTCGCTTTGACTAGAGTTTCAAACCTACTAACTGCTCTTCGGAAACCCTATATAGGGTTGCTATGGATTAGCATCAAGGCTGATGAGTTTGTGGTTAGCAGTCCAGTGCTTATCCTACAGCAAAAACTAGCATTCCGTAAACAAACACACACACATACACACATTTATATATATAGGAGCCCTGGTGTGGTTCTGTGACTTAATGCACTGAACTGCAAAGTTGCTTTGAACCACAGGTTGGCGGTTCAAGCTTACCAGTCTCTTGTTGGAAACCTTAGGTCACAATGGGTCAGATCCAATTTGACAGCACTTAACAACATATATATGTATATATGGTATTTTAAAAATTGAATTAAACGTCTTCGTTTTCTAAATATATTTGATACTTTGCCTGTGACTGATAATTATGCATGTGGAAATGAAATAATTTAATTTTTCTTTCTTGCCTTTTTAATCATCTAACACCTTATTACAATCATTCCTCTTCTTTTCATATGATAATTTCTATTATAATTACCCTTTTATAAGTCTTTTTGAAAATTGTTGGGTCTGAAATTGTTTGGGGGTCATTTCAACAAGTCCTAGAAGGTTAAAGAAAGAAATGATATTTTCATATATTTATAAGGCTGAATAGCACAGTATTCATTTCAGGGAGGATTGTACTAGAACATACGCATTTTAAAAATTAGGTTAATTAAATATTTAAATAATATTAACATAAAATTAAATATTACATAATATTTCATGCATTACATATCAGATTATAATTTTTCTTCAAAGTATATATTTTGTTTAGTTTTAATCACCTCTTTCTGTGATTTTTAAAATCATAATGTGTAACCGTCAATCAACTTATTTTTCATTTACAAAAAATAGAATATTTTTAGAATTCCAACAGTAGATATAAATTATTTTACATTTAAAAATGCAAATAAAAAACTTTTATCTGTTAGTTTCTTTCCCAAACTGATTTACTTTATTTTCAATATATACAATGAGCCACTAAGACCCACTACCATTGAGTTGATTCCAACTCATTGCTACTTTATTAATACAAATCTTCTTCCTTCAGGTTTCTGAGATTGTACATGTTCATGGGGGCCTAAAACCTCATCTTTCTCCTAAAGCATTTATAATAACCCTTGCTATTGAGTCCTTTACCACTCATAGTGACCCTATAGTAGGATGCCTAAAGCTATAAATATTTATGGAAACAAAAAAACATCTCAATATCCCGCAGAGCAACTGGTAGATTCAAACATCTGAACTTGTAGATGGCACACCAATGTATAACCCACTATGTCAACATAGCACCTTCAGTATATATAATGTTGTTGTTGTTGTTAAGTGCCGTCGAGTCGGTTCCGACCCATAGCGACCCTGTACAGGGTTTCCGAGGGTGTAAATCTTTACGGAGTAGAAAGCCTCATCTTTCTCCCGCGGAGCGGCTAGTAGTTTCGAACCGCTGACCTTAAGGTTCGCAGCCTGATTCGTAACCACTACACTACCAGAGAAATAGTCATACAATTTTAACTGAAAATGTCAATGGTAATTCTGTATTATTCTTTAGTCATTAAAACTGAGAACACTTTTGTATCCAGCATTTAATTGCATCTGTTTTGTTCTATAATCTAATTTATTTCAGTAAAATTTAAATCTACTTGCTTCTATGAAGGGGTATATTGACCATATTTGAAATACACAAAGGATCAGCTACTGAGAATTAAAATGATAGGCCAAAGCAAAAAATCTTAACTGGTTGGCGATAGCTTTGAATCACTACCCTGAATTTCAAATACTGTATATTTGCAGACATTTGTACATTCAAACTAAGAGTTTGAAATGATGGAAACCCTCTCATTTCCCTTTCCATATGCAGTGTCACTCCAGTAGAAACCATGGAGAAGAGAAATGCTACCTCAGATTTTATTCTCCTAGGACTCTTTAAGCACACAAGGTCCCATCTCTTCCTCTTCATATTGGTACTGTCTATAGCCATTGCTTCCTTGACTGGCAATGCCCTCATGATTCTACTAATTCACAGGGACCACCGGCTTCACACACCTATGTACATTCTCCTGAGCCAACTCTCCCTCATGGACGTGATGCTGGTTTTAACCATTGTGCCCAAAATGGCATCTGGTTTCCTAACAGGCAAGAGGTCCATTTCCCCTGAAGGCTGTGGGTTACAAATCTTTGTCTCACTTACCCTGGGTGGTGGAGAGAGTTTCCTACTGGCAGCAATGTCCTATGACCGTTATGTGGCTGTATGTTACCCACTACGATACCCTAACCTCATGAACTGGCAACGGTGCTTGCAAATGACTATTGGGTCTTGGTTCATGGGAGCAGCTGATGGGCTCATGCAGGCAGCTGCCACCCTGAGTTTCCCTTTCTGCAATGCACATGAGATCAATCACTTCTTCTGTGAGGCTCCGATGCTGGTGCGCTTGGCTTGTACTGACACTTCAGTCTTCGAAAATGTCATGTACATTTGCTGTGTGTTAATGCTCTTGATACCTTTCTCCCTCATTCTGACCTCTTATAGTCTTATCCTATCTACAGTTCTCCACATGCGTTCTACAGAAGCCCGCAAGAAAGCCTTTGCCACATGCTCGTCACACTTGTCTGTGGTGGGACTCTTTTATGGGGCTGCCATTTTTATCTATATGAGACCCAAATCCTACAGATCAGCTAAGCATGATAAGGTTGTATCAGCTCTCTATACTATCTTCACTCCTGTGCTGAACCCTCTCATTTATAGTCTGAGGAACAATGAGGTAAAAGGTGCCTTGAAAAGGTGGCTTGGAAACCTTCCTAATTTGAAATTTCAATAAAGTTACCTTATTGTTTATGGTTATCCATTGTCAAAATTGTAAAAATTTCAAAAAGTATTACTATTTTGGGCATTTTTAAATAATATTTTTCAGTTTTTAAAATAAAGTCATGGTGTAGCATTGTAGGATAAGCACTTGACTGCAAGGTCAGTTTGAACTGCAAAGTCAGTGATTCAAACTCACCAGCCAGTCATAAGAAATCACACAGTGTCTCTATAAGTTGGGACTGAGTTGAAGGCACTTAAAAACAACAACATTTCAAAAATTGATGAAATTCATTTTTGAGATGGACTGCACAGTCAGTTAAACCACAGGTAGGAGATTCAAGCTCACCAGCTGTTCCTCAGAAATCCAATACAGGGTCACTATGAGTCAGAATTGACTCTTCAGCACTTTACTGCATATAGAAAGTACAACTAAAAAACACAACAAAAAGACAAAAATATGATTTACAAATGGGTAAAATAATTCAATAGTCATTTCACTAAATAAGAAATAGAAACAACCAACAAGCATATAATAAAATACTTACCAACAGTAGTCATTGTTAGCTTGTGTTATTAAGTGTGATCAAGTGAATTCCAACTTATAGGCACCCTGTATAAGGTTTCCAAGGAGCAGCTGGTGGGTTTGAACCACCACCCTTCTGCCAGCAGTCTAGTGTTTATCCTACAATACCATACCAGTACTGTATCAGTAGTCATTGTTGTTGTTTTTAGGTGTTGTTTCCAAGTAATAGTGACCTTATGTAGAAAAGAACGTAATACTGCCCAGTCCTACCATCCTTGAAATCATTGTTAAGGTTGAGCCTAATGCTGCTGCCATTTTTGACAATCCATCTTTTTGGGTGTTTTGCTTTTTTTTTAAATGACCCTTCTCTTTAACAAGCATAATATTCTCCTCCAGAGACTATTCCTCCTTGATCATATGTCCGAAGTATGCGAGACAAAGTCTAGTGATCCTGGATTCTAAGGAGCTTTCTAGCTTTACTTCTTCCAACACAGATTTGTTTGCTCTTCTCCCTCAATCCACATCTTTGTCTGAAATAGTCTTGAACCACTTGCCGTTCCCTGTCAATGTACTATAGCAAAATTTTAATTGAATGTGATATTAATTATATTAGGGAACTTCAGTAGTAATTAAGGAAATTAAAATCAAACTTCAAATAGCTATCACTTTACCTCCCCCCATACCACTCCTTCTAAGGTATGTATGTAATAAATAAATAAATAAACGAATGGTGATTTGAGGATATGGAGGAATTTTAACTCTCATTTTTTGCTATTGTAATTGTAAAATTATACAAGGGTTGCTGAACATACTTTGAAGGGTCCTCAGAAATTTAAGTACAAGATTACCCTATGATCCTGAAATTTCACTTCTAGGTAGACATTTCATGAAGTATAGAAAGTAGAAATAAAAAGAGGTGTATGTACACCAATACAAAAGTACACAGAACTATTCAAATTAGCCAAAATTTGGAAACACAATAAGTATCTATAATCATAATTTTTGTTGTCATCGAGTGCTATTAAGTGCCATCAGGTCAGTTCCAATCTGTAGCAACCCTTTATAGGGTTTCCAAGGAATGACTTAGTTTGAACTGCTGACGTTGTTATTCAACCCAACTTTGCATTAATGCACAGTGGTACACCAGGACCCCATAATCATAATTCAATAAAAATAATGTATCACATGCATACAATGGATCATTATAATGCCATAAGCATAAATTAAGTTCTGATACATACCACAGCATACATAAACCATGAAGACTATTTGTTGTGAGTGATGTTGTTTCATGATGTCAAGCAGATTCTAACTTATATTGAACAAATACAAAATAGAATGAAGCACTGTTCAGTCCTGCATCAATCTCACAATAGTTGTTACATTTGACTCTTTTGCAGCTGCCACTGTACCAATGCATCTCATTGGGGTTCTTCCTCTTTTTCTATGATCCTCTGATTTACCAAGAAAGATGTCCTTCTGCAGGGACTGGTTCCTCCCCAATGATGTGTACCAAGTATGAGAGACGAAGATTTGCCATTCTGACATCTAAGAAGCATGCTGGCTGTACTTCTCCCAATGTAGATTTGTGTGTTCTTCTAGAAGTCCAGGATGCTTTAATTATTCTTCTCTAAAACCTTAACCCAAATGCATCAATT
Source organism: Chrysochloris asiatica (assembly GCF_000296735.1). Lineage (NCBI taxonomy): Eukaryota > Metazoa > Chordata > Mammalia > Afrosoricida > Chrysochloridae > Chrysochloris > Chrysochloris asiatica. Next base: position 244,552 of record NW_006408959.1, read on the forward strand.
TTTCTATGGTCATCATTAATCATTGTCCAAGTTTCACATGCATATGATGCTATTGAAAATATCATGGTCTGTGTTAGAAACACCTTAGTATTCAGATTGACTTCTTTGGTCTTCAACACTTTAAAGAGCTCTTCTACAGCAAATTTGTCTAATGCTATACATCATTTGATTTCTTGACTGCTTCTTCCAAGACTGTTAATTGTGGACCCAAGCAAAATGAAGTCTTTGACAACTTCAATTTTTCATCCATTTATCATGATTTTTATTGGTCTACTGATGAGGAAGTTTGTTTTGTTTACATTGAGGTGAATGCAAATCAACTGAAGGCTGTGATCCTTGATCTTCAATCAGAAGCATTTTAAGTCTTCTTTGCTTTCAGCAAGCAAGCTTGTGTCAGCTGCATATCTATCACATATTGTTAATGAGTCTTTCTCCATTCTTGATGCCATGTTCTCCTTCGCATAATCCAATTTTCCAGAGTGTTTGTGGAGTATACAGTTGAAATAAGTATGGTGAAAGAATACTTCCCTGAGGCACATCTTTCCTGAGACTTAAACCATTCAATTTCCACTTATTGTGTTTAAACTATTGCATGTATATCTATGAACATGTTCCTCATGAGCAAAATTAAGTGTTCTGGAATACCCATTCTTCACAATGTTTTTGATAGTTTGTCAAGATCCACACAGTTGAAAACTTTGCATAGTCAATAAAGCACAAGTAAGTAAAATGAGTCAGTCACTACTGAAAAACATTGTATGATGGATCTGTATGAATTGAATTTTTTTTTATTAGTCGTATGTGCAAAACTAAGTGAAAAAAGTAATGATACAAAATAATAGAAACATGATATTAAACAAAAATGTCAGAGTGTAAAGATAGTATTTTTTAATGTGTCTTCCATCTAGGTTTATATACTTCTGAAGGTTTTGTTTCCATCTATCTAACCCTTCCCTCCAAATCCTGGTCTCTTCAATTTAAACTATATCAAACGGATCCTCAAAGGACTCAAATCATGTACCTTTTATATATTCTCTGAGTTTTTGAAACAAAGAGAAGTCTGAAGGGCAGCATCAGGGCTGTAGGGTCCTGTAATGAATGTAAATAGCCCTTGTAGTATAATGAGTTATTCATTGGGCTTCAAACTGTGAGGTCAGAAGTTTAAATTCACAAGCCAGCTCCACTAAAGATTTAAATCTCTAAAACCCTAAACATGGTTGCTTTTCAGTCAGAACCAGTTTGACAGTATATAGCAGCATTAGCAGTGGGGTAGATGAGGTTTTCCAATGAAATTATCATAGGACAGGCTTTACTAACCTCAAAGAATGGTCAAGTGCATTTTCCTAGGAGCAATTTTTCTGATCTTTCTCATACCAATGCAGTTTTCAGTTTTAAAAGAAACTTCTTCATAATAAGCCCCATGATTGTCCTGTGTTCTTCAAATAAATCTGTTAAGACTCTCTTTTGGAGCACACATAACCAGCCATCCTATCATGAAATCCAGGGCCTTGAAAGTCATTATTTTAATTAGATGTTTTGTTTTCCTGCTGGCTTT
>NW_006408959.1:246809-249414 GCF_000296735.1 Chrysochloris asiatica
AATCCATATAGAGAATCTTATATACATGAATCAGCATAGCAGAAAGTGGTAAAAATATACATAAATGAATAGACCTTAAAGCTATCATGATTTGAACACTTAATTGTTTGTTGTGCACCATGCCAAAAATGTATCAAGATTATTTTGTATCCTTCTAGATGAAGAAACTGAAACTTGGTGAGTAAAGAGTGTTCAAATATCATGCAGTTAGTTGTTGTTAGGTGCAATCGAGTCACTACTGACACATAATGACCTTATGCACAACAGAAGAACATATTGGCCGGTTCTGTGCCAACCTCACTATTGTTGTCACACTTGAGCCCTCTGATGCTGCCACTTTGCCAGTCCATCTCACTGCAGGTCTTCCTCTTTTTCTCTGACCCTCCACCACCTTACCAAACATGATATCCTTCTTCAGCAAATAGTCCCTCCTGACAATATGTCTGAGGTATGAGAGACAAAGTTTCCCATCCTGCTCTTCAAGGAGCACACTGGCTACACTTCTTCCAACACAGATATGTTGGTTCTTTTGGCATCCCATGGCACTTTCAATATTCTCCTCCAGCACAATAACTCAAAAGCATCAGTTCTTCTACAGGCTTCTTTATTCACTGTCCAGCTTGTGAGGTTATTGAAAATATCATGGCTTGCGTCAGGTGCACCTTAGTCCTCAAACTGGATACATCTTAGTTCTTCAATAGTTTAAAAAGGTCTTGTGCAACAGATGTGCCTACTGCAATATGTGGTTTGATTTCTTGACTGCTGCTTCCAGGAGTGTTGATAGTTAATTCAAGAAGAATGAAGTCATTGACAACTTCATTTTTTCTACATTGATAAGAATGTTGTTTATTTGTCCAGTGATGAGAATTTTTGTTTTCTTTATATTGAGATGCAGTCCACAAAGAAGTCTGTGGTCTTTGATATTCTTCAGTAAGTATTTAAAGTCCTCTTCACTTTCAGCAAGCAAGGTTGTAGCATCTGCATATCACAGATTGTTAATGAGTCTTTCGGCAATCCTGATGCCACATTTCTCTCATATAACCCTGCTTGAATAAATATGGTGATAAATACAACCCTGTTGTACAACATTCTTAATTTTAAACCATTCAGTGTTGCCATGTTTTGTTAAAAAAAACTGCCTCTTGGTCCATGTATAGATTCTTCATGAGCACAATTAATTGTTCTGGAATACTCATACTTCAATATGTTGTCCATAGCTTGTCATGATCCACAGAATCGAAAGCCTTAGCGTAGTCAATAAAATACAAGCAAACATCTTTCTGGTATTCTCTGCTTTCAGGCAAGATCTATTGGACATTGACAATGATATCCTTCATTCCACATCCTCTTTTGAATCTGGTTTGAACCTCTGGAAATTTTTTGTCAATTTATGTTTGCAGCCATTTCTGTATTACCTTTAGTAAAATTTTACTCGCATGGGATATCACAGATATTGTCTGATGGTTTCCATATTCCATCGGATCACCTCTTGGTGGACACCATCCTGTGAATGGCGGATGCCATCCTGCCTAGGAGCAGAACTGCGAGAAGACTTATGCATGAAAAGTTCATTGTTTAGCAGAGAGACAATGAATGCCCCCCTTGGATAGCAAAGCTACAAGGGATGATTCATGCAGGAGGCCCGCAGTTTCTAGCTTTCCCTTGGAAAAATATTTTATTTCTGATTTCCTTATAAGAAGTTTTAGAATATCTTGCATAATCATTAGATACTTTAGACAAACCTCATGTTATAATAGTTGCCTTTCACATTAACATTAACTTTCACATCATATTCAATCTTATGTAGTTATAAAAATTGTTTGTTACATTAACAATAAGTTTTAACATTAGATATAACCACACTAGCTAAAGTTTTAGCAATTCAAGCTTAAAATTGTAAGAAACATTCCAGGTGGTTTTAGTGAAGGACATTAAGGCTTTTAGAAAGCAGCTTAGGAGACAGTCAAGGGCAGTGAGAGCTTGGGTACAGAGGCAAGAGTTTGATTAGAAGTTTTGAGAAATTGTTAGCATGAAAGAATTACTGCTTTGTTCTTAACTATGAAATTTTAGGATACTTTTATGTTCTTGATTTTATTGTTTGATCAATTATATGTATGACCAGTTATAGTAAAAAATATGTTTTTGATTGTAAGCTGTAACTAATGAATCTATAGAAAGTAATAGATGTTAGTAAAGTTAGAAACTAAGACGTAGAAATCTGTTTAAAATTAACCAGACATTTTAGGGAGGATTAGAGAGAAACAGAGTCGCTCACAGAAGGCAGACGTTATCACAGTAACTAAGGAGTAACTAAGGAGTATAGAGACACAGGAATGTTTGATGACCTTGTGTTCCTCTTGTACCGTTGATGTAACAATATAATATTGATTGATTTGTAACTGCTTATACGTGACTGTTATGAGATCATAGTATATTCTAAATGGGATATAAGAAACAACAATTTTGAAATAAACAGTCAAGGCAGCAGTGAGTGAGAGAGTCATCAGAGAGAGCCATTACCATCATCTGCCTGAGACTTACCATCATCTGCCTGAGACTCAAAATGACCCATTGACTCTTTGAGTTTTTTTAATTTAATTTATTT
>NW_006408959.1:250059-250786 GCF_000296735.1 Chrysochloris asiatica
TCTGGTGAGGTCCATGTGTGTAGTTGCCTCTTATGTTGTCTAAAGAAGGTATTTGAGACAAACAAATCATTGGTTTTTTGGAATTCTATCCTGCAATCTCCAGTATCATTTCTATCACCAAGGCCATATTTTACAACTGCTGATCCTTCTTCTTTGCTTCCATCTTTTGTATTCCAATTGCCAGTGATTATCAATATATCTTGATTGCATGTTTGATTAATTTCAGATTGAAAAAGTTGGTAGAATTATTCTATTTCATCTTCACTGGCTTTAGTGGTTGTTGTGTAAATTTGAATAATAGTGGTATTAACTGATCTTCTCTGTAGTTATATGGATATTATCCTATCACAGACAGCAGTGTACATTATTACAGATCTTACTATGTTCTTTTTGAAGATGAATGTCACTCCATTTCTCTTCAATTTCTCATTCCTGTCATTGTAAACCGTGTGGTTGTCAATTCAAAATGGCCAATACATTTCAGCTCACTAATGCCTAGGATATCATGTTGATGCATTCCATTTCATTTTTGACAATTTCCAACTTTCCTAGATTCACACATCATACATTACAAGTTCCAGTTATTAATGTATGTTTACAGCTATTTCTCTTCATTTTGAGTTGTGCCTCTTCAGTAAATGAAGATCCTGAAGGCTTTACTGCAATCACATCATCACAGTCAACTCTACTTTGAGGAGGCATCTCTTTCCCAGTCGCATTTTGAGTG
>NW_006408959.1:251256-252435 GCF_000296735.1 Chrysochloris asiatica
TCATAAGTTACCACAGTACCACAAACTGACAGATGAGTGGTGGATATCATGCTGTAGTGAAATATAAAATAGGACTTCAGAAATTTTTCTAACTGTTATACACTACGTATGTGCTGTCTTTGATTTATGTTTCATATCAATGACATTTAATTTATGTTTCATATCAATATATATCTAAGATGCAAACCCAAAGAAAAAAGAGAACATTATTTTTAAGCATAATTATGATCCATGAAAAACCAATGCATATATAATGTGTATTTTATGTTCAATCACTTGATTATTCTAGGCATTTTCTTCCATAGTCTTTTCTTGTTCTGTGATACAATGCCAAACTTTTAAATGTATGCATCCTTTCACTTATACAACACATATCTTTGACCATGTTTTAGTCATAATTGGAAAGTATAGTTTATTTCAAAGCACCTTACAGCAAAATTCTCTTTCTTTCTTGTAACTTTGTATCAGGATGTTTAAAAAGTGTACTAACTTAGGATAGACTTTAAGTTCATAAATATAAACTATTTGATTCATATTTCATTTATCACCTGGTGATACTAAGTTATTTGTGCTGAGTATGAACCAATCATTCACTTCATGTTAGTTATGAAAACCACTTTACCTTTGTGAATGCATAGCTAACTAGTGATATTTTACATGCAAAGCACAGAGCACTCCTAAACGACTGAGGCATATGAAGAAACCAAATAAAGAACTTATTCTTTAGTGGAGATGCTTATTAGATGAAGGCATGGCTAGAAAATCATGACAAAAAGCCATGGTACTCAAAGCCAAAAGGTAATCACAGTCTGTATAGAAAAGTGGCTTATTGTTAATGTTGATAAGCACCAAAGACTGAGTTCTAACTCAGAACCGACGTTGAGGTGCAAACCAACATTGTAGTTTAAGGCTTATCCAAAACTCCACACCAGGACTGCCAGATAATTTTACATTATAACCTAAATTAACAGTGATGGTGCTGGTGGTAGTGTGCCATGGATCAGTTATAGCACATAGTGACCCTGCATAGGGTTTCAGAGGCTGTATATTTCTACAGGCACTTTAAAGGGATCAGTTGTTGGAAAATATGGCCTTGATGATAGAAATGATGCTGAAGAACGCATGATAGAATTCTGCAAAACCAGTGATTTGTTCATTTCAAATACCATCTTTAGACAG
>NW_006408959.1:253945-258328 GCF_000296735.1 Chrysochloris asiatica
GATGATACAACCCTTGCTTGCTGAAAGTGAAGAGGATTTAAAACATTTTCTGATGAAGATCAAAGAGCACAGCCTTCAGTATGGATTAAATCTCAATGTAAAGAAAACAAAAATCCTCACCACTGGACCAATAAGCAACATTCTTATCAATGGAGAAAACATTGAACTTGTCAAGGACTTCATTCTTCTTGGATCAACTATCAACATTCGTGGAAGCAGCAGTCAAGAAATCAAACAACATATTGCATTAAACAAATATTTTGCACAAGACTCTTTTTAAAGTGTTTTAAGAGCAAAGATATCATCTTGAGGACTAAGGTGCACCTGGCCTAAGCCATGGCATTTTCAATAACTTCATATGCATGCAAAAACTGGATAATTAATAAGGATGACAGTAGAAGAATTGATGCTTTTGAGTTCTGGTGTTCCAGGTGAATGTTGAAAGTACCATGGGCTGCCAAAATAACAAATAGATCCATTTTGGAAAGAGTGCTCCTTGGAGGCTAAGATGGCCAAACTTCGACTTTCATACTTTGGACATATTGTCCAGAGAGACCAGTCACTGGAGAAGAATATTGTGTTTGGTAATTTGGAGGGTCAGAGAAAAAAAAGGAATACCTCCAACAAGATGTGATGGATTTGACCAAGTGGCAGCATCGATGGACTCAAGCGTGACAACAGTAGTGAGGTTGGCCCAACATCGGGCAGTGTTTCATTTTGCTGTGCATAAGGTCACAATGAGTTGGTACTGATTCGATGTCACAGCTTAGAAAACCTCATCTTTCTCCTGCAGAGCACCTAGGAATTTCAAGCTGTTGACCTTAAGGTTAACAGCCTCATTCATAACCACTACACTACCAGGGCTCCTTTAAATTCTCAGTAGGACAGAAAAAAATAAGAAATAAACTAGTTTTTAAAATATACAAGGGGAAATAGCAAATAAATTTAAGAAAAGATGTCATTTAAGAATCACATCAATTATCCTTAAAGGAATAAGTATGCCACTAGACAGCAGTGATAAGTCAAGAATTGTTTGCCTTGCTAATTATTTTCATGAAAAAACAAAAAAATAAAAAACAGCTGCTAAACATTTTTTATATAGTGATACATGCAAAAAAAGTTATGGAAACTTCATTGTGTTATTTATTTCTACCACCAGAGCAGTAGACTTAAAAATATAGCATTTAAAAAAAAAAAAAAAAAAAATAAGAGCATATATATCAGAAGATGTTATATTAGATATGTAATATATGTTAAGTAAAATCATCAGTAAGGAGCAAAATAAATTAATTGAATCATGGGGATAATCCAGAGGAATTTTAAAACACACAAACACAAGATAAACATATTTTAAAAAATGTATAATGATAATATAAATTAGCCAGAGAGATGTATGAATAGGAATAATTTTCAAATAAGTGATAGTATAGATCACTAATCTGACTGAGATAAATATAAAATCAACAGTTAAAAATATAATTTGTAAATAGTTTTCAGAGTATGTGTGTAAAGGATGAGAAAAGATGTAATACTGGTGACACATTCTGCCCCAAAGAGAATGTAGAAATCATAGAATAATGTAATTAGTACCACATGAAAGTAAAATTTTACTGATGATAATTAGAACACAGCTGCAACAGTATATCACAAGGAAGCTTCCAGAAATTCAAGCCATATTCTGAAAAGGATATGAAATAAGGAATATTATTACTGACACCAGGTGTATTTTTACTGAAAACAGAGAATACCAGAAAGATGGTTACTTATGCTTTGTTAACCATAAACATGCTTTTTGATCGTCTGGACCATGACAAGCCATACATAACACTACAAAGAATAGGTATTCCTGAACACTTCATTGTGCTCATGTGGAATCTGTACATAGATCAAGAGGTACTTGCTAGAACAAAACAAGGAGATATTGAATGGCTTAAAAGCAGTTGTCAAATACTTCATTTTGCTTAGCTTCACAATCAGCACTCATGGATGTTTACTTGTGTTTTGTTGACCATGTATTCTTGAATGTTGCTTCCAAGAGGGCTGATTGTGGATCATCTGATGTCAACAATGATTTCCTTAATTCCACATCCTCTTCTGAATCTGGCTGGAATTTCTTGCATTTCCGTGTCAATGTACTGATATAACTGATTTTTAATTATATTTAGAAAAATTTTACTTGCATGACTACTATTACTTAATGATTTTGGGATTCTATTTGATCTCTCTTTGGTCAGAGATATGGACCTCTTCCAATTGGTTTGCCTGATAGCTCTTCCCAAATTTCTTGACATAGATGTGTGAGGATCTCCAGTGCTGCATCAGTTTTGGTAACATTTTTATTTGTAGTTTGTCAATTCCTGGAGTACTGTTTTTCAATACTGCCTTCAGTTCTGCCTGTTCTTCCTTCAGTACCATCTACTCTTCATCATTTGGTTTCTTTTAGAATGTTTATTCATAACCAATTCTTTTTCATATTGTGTCTGTGTATTCTTTCATCTTCTTTGATGCTTTCTGCATTATTCAATATTTTTGCTCATAGAATCCCTTTTACTTTTTTTAAAGTTTTCATTGTGAATTGAGTGATAGTTTACATGGAAGAACATTGGTTTTACACTCATCGTTTCACTGCAATGATTACAGTGTCCTCTGTGTATCATCATTCAACAGTATTTGTTTACATTCCCTCTGCTTTTATTGTTGCTGTTGTTTTGGGAGGGATGCACACAAATGCTTAGGAATATGTAATAATTTGAACAACCAAAGAGCACATTCTGTAATCCTGCCTCCTGGCAGCCAGCACTCAGTCTTTCTGTTTCTATGAGACTAGTGTCCTCAGCTGTTCTCTCTCTCTCTATGTCCTCACCTCTGCCTCCATCTCCTGTGTTACTGCTTTTCTGGATGGAGTCCCACATTCTGCTCCTCCTCTTCTCCCTTGATAGTCCTAGGGTTCTATGTTCTTGGACTGTATGATTAACTACTCTCCCCTTTCTGTTACAAAACTTCTATCTTTACAGTTGTGACAGTTGTAATTAGTCATGGCAACAATTACTCACTATTGAATCATAAGAATCTTCATAGAATCCTTTTTACATCTTACTTTGAACTTGAATGAGTTCTTTCCTGTTGGTTTTGTAGCTCCAGGTCTTTGCATGTGTTATAATACGTGGCTCTGTCTTTTTCAACAGTCTTTTGAAAGTTTCTGTTCAGCTATTTTAATTCCTCATTCCTTCCATTCACTTTAAGCTCTCCTTCAAATGCAAGTTTCAGACTTTCTACTGACATCCATTAAGGTCTTTCTTTTGTTTCTAATCTTTTTAAAGACCTTTAGCTTTCTTCTTGGAGTCATCCTACAACTTTCTGTTCTTCATTCATTAGTGTATAATGCATGAAATCTGTTCTTTAGATGGTCTCTAAATTCAGGTGGTATGTATTTGTGGCCAGATGTCAAATCCATGGAGTTATTTTAAGTTTCTTCAGCTGTAGCTTTCATTTGCATATCAGCAACTGATGGTGTAGTCCTCATTCTGCCCCATCCTTGTTTTTGTTGATGGTACTGAGTTTCTTCATCATCTTATCTCACAAATGTACTCAATTTCATTCCTGTATATTCCATCACTTGAGGTCCTGGTATATAGCCAACTTTTATGTTGTTAAACAACAGTATTTGTAATGAATAAGACATTGGTCTTACAAAATTCTATTATGTGATCTCCTATATCATGTGCATCATCAAGGCCATATTTTCCATCTACTGATCCTTCCCCTTAGTTTTCAATGTTTGTTTCCCAATGACCAGTAATTATTAATATTCCTTAATTGTATATGCTACCAATTTCATCCTGAAAATGTCGATAGAATTATTCAATTTTATCATTGTTTACTCCTGTGGTAAGTGCATAAATTTGTGTATTAGTGTTATCATCTGGTTGTCCTAGTTGTTATTGTTGTCTTTAAGTGCTGGAGAGTTAGTTCTGACTCATAGCGACTCTGTATAAGGTTATCCCGATAGTTATACATATATTAACCTATCAATATAAGCTCTGTTTTAGATATATTGGTTTTCCATTTGAAGAAAATCACAACATGATAATAATGATGATACTATTGTTTGCCATTAAGTCTTCTCTATCATATATGGTCTTTCTCAAAATGACCATATATGATAGAGAAGAAATGTATACAACATACTTTTCTAGGTTGTCAATTCTATGGAGGCTGGATAATGAATAAGGAAGATGAGAATTGATGCTTTTAAAATTATGCCGAATAATGAATGATGAATAATGAATATACTGTGTATTACAAGAAGAACAAACCAATCTATCCTAGAAAAAGTACAAGAATGCTCCATGTAAACAAGGATGGTGAGACTTTACTGCATAT
>NW_006408959.1:259573-263793 GCF_000296735.1 Chrysochloris asiatica
TGCTCAGCATACAAGTTGAATAATTATGGTGAAAGAATACAACCTTGTCACACACCTTTCTTAATTTTAAACCATTCAGTGTTCCATGTTCTATTTGAACAACTGTCTCTTGTTCCAGGTACAGATTCCTCATGAGCACAATTAAGTGTTCCGGAATACTCATACTTCACAACGTTGTTCATAGCTTGTCATGATCCACACAATCAAAAGCCTTTGCATAATCAATAAAGCACAGGTAAACATCTTTCTGATGTTCTCTGCTTTCAACCAAGATCCATCAGACATCAGCAATGATATTTCTCTTTCCACAGCCTCTTCTGAATCTGGCTTGAACCTCTGGAAGTTCTATTTCAATGTATGCTTGCAGCCATTTACGTAATCTAGGTATATGGCTATCAGTGTTTTTGATTTTTACTTTGTTTTTATTTTTAAAAAATCCACAGTTATTGAGTTAAGTATGAAATTACTTGTACAGATTTCTTATTCTTTCACATACTTATAGAATAATATTAAATGTTTCAAATATTCCAGCTGGTCATGTTGAACTTTAAATATATGTAAGCAAAAGGAGACCAATTATTTAAAATTGCAGACTCATATAATTTAATTTTAGAAGGCCAATTAAATAGATAAGTGTTCATGAACAGGACTCCCCAGGTGTTGCTGTAGGTCAGAGATGGACTGATAACTACAAGGTCAGCAGCTTAAACCCACCAGATGAACCTCAGAAACTCTATACAGAGTCACGATGATTTGCTTAACAACAACAACACTCACACACAGACACGGAGACTTCAAAAGGTTCATAGGAAAATTCAATTATCTTTCCAATTAATTTTCATGTCACTTTTGATATGCTCTTCTATATGTGTGAGTAGTATTTAAGAATTATTTTAAAACAATATATGTTCTATTAGTTGTTGTTATTAAGTGCTCTAGTGTTGGGTCCAACTCACAGTGACCCTGTATAGGGTTTCCAAGGAGCAACTGGTGTGTTTGAATCACTGAGCTTTTGGATAAAAATCCAGAGCTTATCTTGTAGGCCCACACTATAAACACTAGCAAATGTACTTCCATAAATAATTTTAAATAACAGATGCAGCATCTATTAAGTTAAACTAAAAATACATGCATCTGGTGAGGTACAAGTATATCATTATTGTTCAGAAAGATATTTCCAATGAATAGGTCAGTGGTCTTGAAAAATTCTAACATGTGATCTTTAGCATAATTTCTATCAGCACTGATCTATGGTATTTATTTCAGCTCTTCCCATTCCAATCACCGATAATTATCATTGAATCATGAATCCATTTGATCAATTTTAGATTGAAAACAGTAGTAGAATTCTGCAGTTTCATCATTATTTAGTGGTTGGTTAATAAACCTGAAAAATTATTAACTTGTATTAACTAGTCTTCTTTGTGGTGGTGGTTGTGTGACACAGAATAGGCTCCAACTCTTAATGACCGTGTATAGGGTTTCTAAGACTAAATCTTTACAGGAGCAGAAAGTCTCATCATTCTCCCAAACATGGTTGAGTTGGTACATTCAAACAGCTGACCTCACAGTTAGGAGTACAAGTCATGATTCACTATGTTACCAGGGCTCTGTGGTCTTCCTTGTAGCCATACGGATATAATCTTATTACAAGCAGCATTGTACTTCAAGATGGGTCTTGTAATCTTGTTTTTTATTAAGAATGAGATGCTATTCATCTTCAATTTCTTCTTCCTGACATAGTAAATAGTATACTATTCAAATTAAAAATGGCAATTATCAGTCCATTTCAGGTCACTAATGCCTAGGATATCAATTTTTATGTTTCATGTCCTTTTTGACATTTTCCTAGATTCATACTTCATTCTAAAGTTCCAATTGTTCATGGTTGTTTGCAGCTATTTCTCCTCATTTTGAATTGTACAACATTAGCAAATGAATGTCCCTAAAGTTTGCTCCATTCATGTCATTATGGTCAAGTATACTTTACGGGGAGTCCTGGTATGGCATATGGGTTAATGTGCTGTACAGCAAAGTTGCTTTGAATCACAAGGTTGGCAGTTCAAGTTCACCAGCCGCTCCTCGAAAACCCTATACAGGATTGCTATATGGGTCAGAAGCTACTCATTGGTACTTTAAAACAACAACAACAAACACTTTGAGGAGGCAGCTCTTCCCCAGTTATGTTTTGGATGCCTTCCAACCTGAGGAGCTCATTTTCTGAAATAACATCTGATAATGTTCTGCTGCTATTCATAAGATTTGCACTCGCTAAACATTCAGAAATAAGCTGTGCTTGTTCCTACTCTGTCTTAGTTGGAAACTCCACTGAAATCTGTCCATCATGTGTGACTTTGTTAGAATTTAAGATATCAGTGACACAGAATCCAGCATCACAGATATATGAAAGCTACCATAGCAGACAAACTGACCAATGGGTTGTGGAAAAGCTCAATATCATTAGCCAAAAGAAAGTGAAGGGCAAAATATGGAACAGGCCATCAATTGCTCCTATGCAACTTCAGGCTTAAGCTGAAGATTATTTAAACAGCTCCTCAAGGACCAAAATATGAACTCAAATATATCCCAGCTGAGTTTAGAGACCTTCTCAAAAACAGATTGGATGCATTTGACATGCACAAAGACCTGAAGAATTGTGGGATGACATTAAGGTCATCATACAGAAGAGAGTAAAGGGAATTAAAAAGACAGGCAAGTAAGAAAAGTCAAAAAGGGTGTCAGGAGAGACTCTGAATCTTGCTCTTGAGCATAGATGGTGGTGGTGGTTACGTGACGTGGAGTTGATCCCAACTCATAGCGACCCTGTGCAGGATATCCGAGGCTGTAAATCTTTATGGGAGCAGAAATCCTCATCTTTCTCCCACAGAAAGCTGCTGGCTTTAAGGTTTCACAGCCCGATTCATAACCACTATACTACTAGAGCTCCTTAGAGAACCTAAAGTCAGTGGAAGAAAGGAGGAAGTATAAAAGTTGAACAGAAAATTTCAAAGGGCACCAAGAGAAGGAAAACTCAATGTGAAATGTGCAAAGACCTGGATTTAAAAAACCAAAAGGGAAGAATATGTTCAGCATTTCTCAAACTGAAAAAAAATAAAACAGAAAGAAAAAGTTTAAAGCCTCAACTTACAATATTAAAGCTTACTATTGGCAAAATTTCAAATGATGCAGAAAGCATAAAAAGAATGTGGAAGATGTATATGAAAGATATGGTCAATGTTTAACCATTTGAAGAGGTAGCAGATGATCAAGAACCAATGATATTGAAGGAAAAAGTTCAAGCTGCACTGAAGGCACTGGGGAAAAAACTAAGCTCCATTAATTGATGGAATACTACAGAAATGATTTAACAAGTTCCAGAACTGCAGGTACTCACTCAGTTCTGTCAAACAGTTTTTTAAGATAAGACTAACTAATTAGAAGAGATCCATATTTGTGAGGTGACACGAAGGATCATGGAAATCATTGAGAAATATAATTAATATCATAAGCAAGTAAAATATTGCTGAAGATAACTCAGAAATGATTACAACAGTACATACACTGGGAATTACCAGTAATTCAAGCCTGATTCGGAAGAGAACATGTAAAAAGGAGTATCATTGCTGACATCCAGATAATCTTGACTGAAAACAGAGACTAGAGGAAAGATGCATATGTGTGCTTTATTGACTATGCAAAGGCTTTTGACTGTGTGGACAATGACAAGTTATGAATAACATTGCAAAAAATGTGTATTTCTAAACTCTTAATTGTGTTCCTAGGGAACACAGATAAAGACTAAGAGGCAGTCATCCTTACAGAACAAGAAATACTTAATTGCTTAAAATCAGAAAGGGTGTGCAAAAGGTTTAAATACTTTCACCACACTTATTCAATCTGCAGACTGAGGAAATTATCTGAGAAAATGGATTATGTAAACACGGCATCAGGATCAGTGGAAGACTCATAAGTAACCTGTGATATGCAGATGATGCCACCTTATTTGTGGGAAGTAGAGTAGACTTAAAAGACTCATGAAAATCAAAGGGTGTAATCTTCAGTATGTATTTGAATGTAAAGACAAACATATCCTCACAAATGGACCAATAAATAACATCATGATAAACAGTGAAAAAGATGAGGTTGTCAAAAACTTCATTTTTCTTGAATCCACAATCACTACTTATGCAGTTATTAAATTAAATGATGCATTGCATTAG
>NW_006408959.1:268708-271185 GCF_000296735.1 Chrysochloris asiatica
TTATATATGTCTCCCCATTGCCTTCTTGCTTGCATGGTTCCTGCTGAGAGATCTGAGCTTAATCTGACTTGCTTGCCTTTGTATGTGACACTTCTGTTTTCTCTTGCTGCTTTCAGAGCGTCTTCTTATCTTTAAGTTTGGAGAGCTTGACTATGATATATCTTGGTGATTTTCTTTTGGTGTCTACCCTTCCTGGAGTTCGTTGGGCTTCTTGAATGTTTATCTTTTCACTTTTCAGGATGTTAGAGAAATTTTCTTCCAGTAGTTCTTTGACTATTTCTTCTGTGGACTTGTGTGAGTCTTCCTATTCTGGAATGCCCATAATTCTTAAGTTATTCCTCTTCATGTTGTCCAACATGAATCTTAGACCTTCCTCCGAATTTTTTATCCTTTTTTGTGTTTGTCCTTCTATCTTAGTGGTATTGAGAGACTTGTCTTCCAGCTCATTGATTCTACCTTCCTTCTCATCTATTCTACTCCTCTGCCCTTTCAGAGTGTTTTCTATTTCTGTTATTTTGTTGTTGATTGTTTGTACCTCTTTCTGTAGTTTTTGAATTGTTTCCAATGCTGTATCTATCTTGTTTGATTGCTCCTGTAGCAGTTTTCTGACATCTTCCTTATTTTTCTCAACTCCATTGTAAAGTGTTTTGAAACATTTAATAATCATTTTTCTTAATTCTTTCCCAGGCATTTCCAAGTCCTGCCCTGCTTCCAGAATAGAGTCCAGATCTACTTCTAGGTCATTTGTCTCAGACATTTTATCTTTTTTCTAGACATGTGCTGGTATGGTCATCTGCTTTCGCTTCTTGGACATGTTTAATGTTTATCTGTGTCCTTCATACTTAATCGAGTATGTGTTTTGGTAATTTTTAATACTTTCTGATTGCTTCCAGGAAGATGTGATCAGGATGTGGGCTTCCCTTTTCACTCTTCTTATTGCTTAACTCAGAGTAACTTTCACAGGTGTTGTCTGTTTTCCTTGTATGTGGCAGTTGGTATTGGTTCTTGCCTGGGTTTTGGTGTTTTATAGAGTGTGGTTGTAGCTTGGCTATTTGGCAGCAGTTGCTGACTCTTCTCATGTAATATAGGGATATAGGGAGACACAGAGTCCTCTGAAAGCAAAAGGGAGGCTATGTAACAGCCAAATAACACCAGTGGGTAAAAAACAAAAACAAAAACATAAATGAGAGAAAAAGGAAACAGAAGAAAATAATGCATCATCAACAAAAACAAGACTGAATATATCAGTCTCCAATCACAGAAAAGGGAGAGGAGGGACAGAAGAAAAAGAGGGGAAAAAATATATATAAGTATGTTTTTAATGTCCTAAGTTCCTGGCTTCAAAGCTGTCTGAGAGATTTTGCCTTTAAACACTCTTTCAGTCACTTCTGCTGTCCTCTCCTTGTTGTTGTTAAGTGCTGTCGAGTCAATTCTGACCCATAGTGACCCTGTATAGGGTTTCCAAGGAGCAGCTGGTGAGCTTGCAGTTCAAAAGTTTTTTTGTCTGGCGCATTAACCCATAGCACCACACCAGGATTCCTCTCCTACCTGTGATCAAAAAACAGACCAAAAGGGAGACTGATCAGCGCCTCAGCTTGGACTGAGTGTCTATGCGGATTCCTGGCAGAAGAAACCACCAGCGGTGAGGGTGAGGGGTGGCCACTTGGCTCAGGCTTTACCTCTATTCACCAGAATGGAGGTGGGCAAACAGTGAGTGCACCAATTACCAGATACCAAATAAATAAATAAAATCAGAACAACGCAAAACTGACAAAGGATATTGTGCACCTTTTTCCCAAGGTTCCAGTGACATTTTTCCGTGGTGTTTCTGCTCCCCCTTTTTCATTTTGCCATCTGGTCTCATGCAGGATTTGGGCTCAGGCTTCTGAGCCCGGCCTGGCAGATTCAAAAGTATGCGATTTTTTACTTCAACTCCACACTCCACAAGCTATAAGCCTTCAAACCTTTAAAATATTCCTATCTCTGTGGGTCTGAGTTTTGGAGCTCTGTCCTGGTTCTTTTTTGCCTGGTATTCTGTGTTATTGCTGACAGCGACCTTCACTGCACCTCCACCTTAGCTGCCATCAAGCTCCGCCCCTTTTATATTGTTTAAATAAGAAATTTGCAATGTAGTATTCATTGATATTGCAAAATTCTATCATGCAATCTCCAGCATCATTTCTAACACTAAGGTTACATTATCCAACTACTGATCTACCCTGTTTGTTTCCAATCTTTGCATTCCAAACATCAGTAATTATCAATATATCTTGATTTTTTGTTTGATCAATCTAAGGTTGAAGAAGTTGGTAGAATTCTTCTATTTCATCATCAATGGCTTTAGATGTTACTGCATAAATTTGTTTAATAGTGGTATCAACTGGTCTTCCTTTTAGGCATATAGATATTATCCTATTCCAGACAACATTGTACTTCAAGACAGATCTTGATATATTCATTTTAATGATGAGTGTGAC
>NW_006408959.1:271660-283805 GCF_000296735.1 Chrysochloris asiatica
CAGAAATATTTTCATCTCTTCTGCTTCCTAGTGTGTCTTCATCCGAAAGCTCATCTGAAACCTGTCAACCATGGTTGACTCTTCAGGTATTTGAAATACCAGTGGCATAACTTCCAGAATCACAGCAATACACAAGCCATCACAGTATGACAAACACAGGCAAGTGGTAAAATCTGCTTCATAAGACCTCTTTAAAGTGTGCAAGAGTGAAGTGATCACTTTGAAGATTAGGATGCCACTAAACCAAACCATGGTATATTCAATTACCTCATATGCATGTATAATTTGGACAATTAATGTAGAATTGATATATCTAAATTATAATATTTTAAAAGAATATTAAATGTACCAGGGACTGCCAGAAGAACAATCATGTGTGTTGGAAGAATGCAGCCAGAATGCTACTTAGAACCCTGGATGGCGAGAATTCTATTCGAATATGTTATCAGGAGGGACCAGTTCTTGGAGAAGTACATCATGGTTTGTAAAGTAGAAGGTCAGTGTAAAAGAGGAAGACCTCCAAGAGGAGGACTGATAGCTGTGGTACCAATGAGCTTACATGTAACAACAATTGTTTGCATGGCAGAGTACCATGTAATTTTTTTGTTCAGCGGTTCTTAGGGTCACTAAGGGTCAGTACTGACTCACTGACACCTAAGAACAACAACAATATATCAATTAAGACTAAAACTTAAGACTAAAGATATCCTTCTTTGATTATGCATATAAAAGAGTTGCTTAAACCTGAATCAAACCTTCCATAAGTTTTGTTATGATCTAAAATCACCCCTCATCTTCCCTGGGGCACCTAAGGATGCAAAGGATGCACTTTCACTTTCAATAACTTTCCTGAGCTGTCTATGGAATAATAGATACAAAACAACTACTTGGAAACCCTTGATTTCAAATTCTAATACTGTCAACTTTTACCTTTTGTAACTGTTTTATATCCTTATCATTGAGCATTCATTTGGTTGGCAAAATTACTAGTGACCTTTTTTTGGTATTTTTCTCATAAAAGTAGATCTACGTTTGATGCATGGATAATGAACGTCCAAATTGCTACTCCAGGTTTTTTGTCATATAAATGTAGGAGTAAAATTGTGATGTGTAATTCTGATGTTTCATACCAATTGGAATGTGTCTTCTCTATTTATAACTGGAAACTTTCTTCTTCTATTGTTTCATTTACTGTTGTTAGGTACCACCAGTCCAATTCTGACTCATAGGGTCCTATGCGCAACAGAATGAATTATGGCCTGATTCTGCATGTTCCTTAAAATTGTTATTATGTTTGTGCTCATAGCTGTAGCCATTGTGCCAATTCAACATGTTGGGAGTCTTTCTGTTTGTTGCTGATTCTGTTGATGTTGCATAGTGTCCTTCCTCAGGTTCTCGTACCTCTTATAATATACCAGATGTATTTGAGACAAAGTTTCACCATCCTGGCTGCTAAGGAGCATTATGACTGTACTTGTTCCAAGACAGATTTGATTTTTTTTTTTTTTTTTTGTCAGTCCATGATACTTTCAAATGTATTTGCTAACACCATGAATCAAATGCATAAAATATATGTCTTTCCTATTTATTGTCCAAATTTCACATGTATACAAGTCTATTGACAGTACCATGGCTTGTGTCAGGTGCACCTTAGTCCTCAAACTGACCTGTTTGCTTCTGAACACTTTAGATAGGTCTTGTGCAGCAGACCTTTATTTTACTGTCTGCTGATCTTGTGAGTGATGATTGTGGATCTAAGTAAAATGAAGTCTTTGACGACTACTATCTTTTCTCCATTTATCCAGCTTATCAGATTTCTGTGAGAATAGATTAAGATTGAATAATCATTCAGATTGAATGAGAAGGGTGAGAGGATACAGGCCTGGTACACACCTTTCCTTATTTTAAGCTTAATTATAAGGGTATTAACTATCCTTTTGTTCTGTTCAATTGACTGCCTCTTTACCTATGTATAGATTCCTTAGGATAACAAGTAATGGTTCTGGACTACCCATTGTTCACAATATTATTCATAGCTTTTGATGATCCACACAGTTGAAAACCTTAGTAGTCAGTAAAACAGGAATAAACATCTTTGTGTAATTCTTTGCTTTCAACCAAGATCCATCTGGTGTCAGTTGTAATATCTCTAGTTATATGTTCTCTTTTGAAATCCACTTGAAATTCTGGCAGTTCTCTGATGATGTACTGTTTCAGTCATATTTTTATTATCTTCAGCATTTTTTTGCATATGATATTGAATTTATTTAGGATTACATATATTTTGTGGAGTATTTTTTGTATGTGGTTTGTGCAGTTCAGACAGTATCGGTTGTTTCCATTGAAATTTTCACTCTGCAAGGTCAAACTATAAAGTTGTTTGCCATATTTGGATTAATTTAAATGGAATTTTTAAAAGCAACATATACCAGAATTGTCATGAGAAAGTCAAGAATTCTATTACCTCGTGTGGTATGAAACAGTACAATTGTCACAGCAGCCCCACCCTTCTTTTATTTTTGCCAGCAGGAGGCCTAATGGCTCCAAATAGAATCACAGCTCTGCCTCTGGTCAGTAGCTTCAAAACTATAATTGCATACATTAAACCTTTCAAGTGTTCCATCTTTAACTTATAAAAGTGCCTGTTATAAAGACATTCCACCAGTAAGGTTGAATGATGAAAAGATGGGACACTCTACCTGTGCTCTAGTCACTTCACATATTATCATGGTTATAATTTGTACAGAATATAGGAGAAATGACTGATTACAGCTAGAAGTGACTAGCCAATAAACTGTGATCACTCCATGCTTCATTTAGTAGATCCAAGACATGCCATTCACTAGCCAAGCCTATAGAACACAGAGGGAATTATCCTGGGTTTCTAGTTGTTCCCTTATCTCTTTATTAGCTTCTTTACCTGGGTCTTTAACATCATAGACAATGTATAAGAAACCAATGTAGATCTTTAATCATACTTCTAAAGACAGTTTGTTTATGCCAACAATCCAATGTGTTTTACTATCTTGTGAGGTTGTCAATCTTTTAGGTTTTTATCTCTTTTACCTGATAAATTTAAGCTATAGTAGATTGCATGGGTTGTTCAAAGAATAGTTGTGTTGGATTTGGAATCAATATCATCTGATTCATAGTGTAGCTTTTTGTTTGCTAGTTTTGCCTTGTTTTACTTTATTTATTTGTTTATTTATAAACCAACCATTGTTCCTTAATGTATATACATTCTTTTCCAATTTATTTTAAAAAAATCATTTTTAGGGTTTATTACACAACAAAAATTTTCCATTTTAGACATTACTTATTGAAATGATATGTAAAAGCATCTATTAATCATGACATTAGGAGTTCAAACCCACCAGCTGCTCCTTGGAAACCCTACATAGGGTGACTATGTTTCAGAACCGATTTAACAGCACTTAGTAACAACATAAACTATTTCAACCTTTTTTCTGTGTAAAATTAAGTCACATTAATCATATTCACCATGCTGTATAACCATTACCATTATCCATGTCCAAATCATTTTGCTGTCCTTCCCAATTGATAGGCAGTACTCTTGGTGTTAATACAACTATTATTCAAATTTATGCACCAAACACTAAAGCAAGTGAGGATGAACCAGAAGAATTATACAAACTTCCTCAATCTGAAATCGATCAAACATGCAATCAGGATGTATTGATCATTACTGGTGATTGGAATTCAAAGGTTGGGAGCAAATAGGAAGGACCAGTAGTTGGAAAATATGGCCTTGGTGATAGAAATGATATTGGAGAATGCATGATGAAATTCTGTAAAACCAATGATTTGTTCTTTTCAAATACCATCTTTAGACAGCATAATAGATGTCTACATAGATGGAATACATAGAAATCAAATTGATTACATCTGTGAAAAGAGGTGATGGGAAAGCTCTGTATCATCAGTGAAAACAAGGCCAGGGGCAGACTGTGGAACAGACTATCAATTACTCAT
This sequence comes from Chrysochloris asiatica, assembly GCF_000296735.1. Classification (NCBI taxonomy): domain Eukaryota; kingdom Metazoa; phylum Chordata; class Mammalia; order Afrosoricida; family Chrysochloridae; genus Chrysochloris; species Chrysochloris asiatica. Next base: position 275,654 of record NW_006408959.1, read on the forward strand.
ATACAAATTCAAACTGAAGCTGAAGAACATGAAAACAAGTGCACAAGAGACAAAATATGACCTTGATTATATCCCACCTGAATTTAGAGATCATCTGAAGAAAGGATTTGATACATTAAACACTAAAGACCGAAGACTAGAAGAGTTGTGGGATGACATCAAGAACATCATATATGAAGAAAGCAAAAAGTCATTAAGAAGATAAGAAAGAAGGGGAAGGTGAAAATGATTGTCAGAAGAGAAACTGAAACTTGCTCTCCAGTGTAGAGATGCTAAAGCAAATGAAAGAAAAGAGGAGGTATAAGAGCCAAACACAAAATTTCAAAGATCAGCTCGAGAAGATAAAGCCAAATGTAACAACAAAATGTTCAAAGATCTGGAAATAGAATACCAAAAAGGAAGAAAATGCTCAGCATTTCTCAAGCTAGGATAACTGAAGAAAAAAATCCAAGCCTCAACATTCATTATTGAAAGATTCTCTGGGCAAATTATTGAATGATGCAGAAAGCATAATGAGAAGATAGAAGGATACAGAGAGTCATTTTACCAAAAGGAACTGGTTAATGTTCAACTGTTTTAAGAGGTAGCATATGATCAAATGCCAGCGACACTGAAGGAGGAAGTCCAAGGTGCACTGAAGGAATTGGTTAAGAACAAGGCACCAGGAATTGATGGAACAAAAATTGAAATCTTTCAAGAAAGTGAGGCAGCACAGAGGCACTCACTCAACTCTGCCAAGAAATTTGGAAGACAACTATCTGGCCAACTGATTGGAAGAAATCTATATTTGTGTCCTTCAGACAGAGGCTTAACTTCTGCTGTTTGACACAGTTCCGGTAAGAAAAAGAGACATCATGCACGGTAGATGACTCTCAAAAAGCTCGTCTCTATCGTCCCTTCGAGTTAACGCTGAATTCACTTGTAAAAATATATAATATTGCCATATTCACAGCCTTTTACTGTGAGCTCTACAAACCTTGGAAAAGGGACAATTATCTCAACTTCAGTAGCCTGAATTCAAAGAGAATTGTATAAATTACTCCCTTTTACAGAAATCCTAAGTACAAAGTAACTGCATTTATGAGACCACAAAAGCAGATAACAAATTAAAGTCAAGATGACCTACCCCAATAGACCTTACCACAATCAGTCAGCAGCCAGAATTCACAAACTCCTACACACAAGCACCTGTGTAAATAATCAGAAAATAATGAACTTAAGTGAAGGGTAGTTTTAACCCGATAATCTACATTTCCTGCAGCAACTAGCCAGGTTGGGCTTTATGCCACATAGCTTCCAAGCAATTTAATGAATACTTTAGAAAAATAAATAAGTAGATGTTAATAATATTTTTTCTTATGAACATAATAGTACATTATGTAGTATAGAAGATTGATAGTTAGTAGAAATAATAAGGTAGTGCAAGCATTGATGATTAATAGAAACTTATGTTACTAAGAAAATGTAATCATCAGTCTGATAAGTAAAAATGATTTGTGTAAAGTTTGATGTAATATTTTAGTGGAAACAAGAAGAAACAATTTATCACATACTGGGAAAGGAGATGAAAATCAGTTTGAACATCACAGAAATATTTTTGTCGAGATTGTCTAATGACCAGGTGTAGAATTGTGATAAACTGTATAATAATTCAAGAAAAGATCAAAGTGTCAATTCATTATGTAATGTGTAGTTTTAAGTATAAAAATAAAGACTTGCTGAGCTGGGCCAGAAGAAAGAGCAGAAGAAGGAGAAGCAGAAACACAGAGACAGAAAGCCCAATCAGCCAAGCAGAGCTTCTCAATTGCTTTCATTTTCGCCGGCTCCACATCTCCTCTTGTGTCCCAGGACCCTGCGTGAGCTGGACTCCCACAATGTCCATTTCACAGAGAGGAGACACAACGGGATGCAGAAATCATCGGACAATCTCTTTGATATCCCATGCCAGTAAAGTTTTGCTAAAGGTAACACAGAAACAGTTACAATCATACATTGACAGAGAATTTCCAGAGGTTCAAGCCGGATTCAGATGAGGCCATTGAACTAGGGATATCATTGCTGATATCTGATGGGTCTTGGCTGAAAACAGAGAAAATCAGAATGATGTTTGTTGTTGTCAGATGCCATCGAGTTGGAAACAACTCATAGCGACCCCATGGACCCCAGAACGAAACAATGTCCCATCCTGGGCCAACCTCATTACCACTGCCACACTTGATGCCATCAATGATGCCACCTGGCTGATCCATCTTATTGGGGGTCTTCCTCTTTGTCTCTTACCCTCCATCTTAGCCAGCATGACATCCTTCTCCAGTGACTGTTCCCTCCTGACAATATGTTCAAAGTAGGAGAGACGAAGCTTAGCCATCCTGGCCTCCAAGGAGCACTCTGGCTGCACTTCTTCCAAAACAGATCTATTGGTTCTTTTGGCAATCTATGGCACTTTTAGTATTCTCCTCCAACACCACAATTCAAAGGCAGCAATTCTTCTACGATCTTCCTTATTCACTGTCCAGCTTTTGTATCCATGTGAGGTTACTGAAAATATCATGGCTTGGGTCAGGCGCACCTTAGTCCTCAAGGTGATATCTTTGCTCTTCAACACTTTAAAAAGTTCCTGTGCAGCAGATTTGCAATACGTCGTCTGATCTCTTGACTCTGCTTCCACGACTGTTGATAGTTGATCCAAGAAGAATGAAGTCCTTGACAACTTCAGTGTTTTCTCCGTTGATGAGAATGTTGTTTATTGGTCCAGTGGTGAGGATTTTTGTTTTATTGACTTTGAGATGCAATCCATACCGAAGGCTGTGTTCTTTGATCTTCATCAGTATATGTTTCAAGTCCTCTTTACTTTCAGCAAACAAGGTTGTATCATCTGCATATCGCAGGTTGTTTTCCTGTGCTTTATTGACTACACAAAGGCTTTCGATTGTGTGAATCATGACAAGCTATGGACAACGTTGTGACGTATGAATATTCCAGAATACTTAATTGTGCTCATGAGGAATCTGTATCTGGACTAAGAAGCAGTTGTTTGAACAGAACATGGGAACACTGAATGTTTTAAAATTAAGAAAGGTGTGTGACACGGCTGTATTCTTTCACCATACTTATTCAGCTTGTATGCTGAGCAAATCATCTGAGAAGCTGGGTCATATGAAGAAAAAGTTGGCATCAGGATTGAAGGAAGACTCATTAACAAGGTGCGATAAGCAGATGACACAACCTTGCTTGCTGAGAGTGACGAGGACTTAAAACATTTACTGATCAAGATTAAAGAGCACAGCCTTTGATATGGACTACATCTCAATGTAAAGAAAACAAAAATCCTCACCACTTGACCAATAAACAACATTCTTATCAACAGAGAAAAGATTGAAGTTGCCAAGGACTTCATTCTTCTTGGATCAACTATCAACACTCATGGAAGCAGCAGTTAAGAAATAAAACTATGTATTGCATTAGGCAAATCTGCTGCACAAGACCTTTTAAAAGTTTTGAAGAACAAAGATATCAGCTTGAAGAGTAAGGTACGCCTGACCCAAGCCGTGGTATTTTCCATAACCTCATATGCATGCAAATGCTGGACAGTGACTAAGGAAGACCATAGAAGAATTGATGCTTTTGAGTTATGGTGTTGGTGGAGAATACTGACAGTGCCACGGGCTGCCAAAAGAACCAACAGTTCTACATTGGAAGAAATGCAGCCAGAGTGCTCCTTGTAGGCCAGGATGGCCAAACTTCGTCTCTCATACTTTGGACATATTGTCAGGAGGGACCAATCTCTGGAGGATATCATCTTTGGAAAGATGGAATGTTAGAGAAAAAGAGGAAGGCACCCAATGAAAAGGATTTACAAACTGGCAATATCAATGGGCTCAAATGGCAGCAATAGTGAGTTGGCCCAAGGTCAGGCAGTGTTTTGTTTTGCTGTACTTAAGGTTGCTATGAGTCAGTACTGACTAAATGGCACCTAACAACAACAACTCATAAACTTGGTTATTATGCATTTGCCTATGAAATTAAATAGTTGTATTATCATGCTTTTTTATGCAGAGAAAGGAACATGTAAATCTTTGATAATGATTACTCATAGGATGAAAAAAGGGCAAAATTTGGCAAAAAAATAAAAAATAAAGCAATGTAATTGCTAGAAATGAGGAATTGGTTAGTGTTAAGGTTATCAGAACATTGCAATTCAGTGTAGGTTGCAGTTAAAATTTTCAAGGTGACATTTAAGACAGTTGTTCTCAGTCTAGCATCTACATTCGTAGCATCAGCACTACCCTTCAACTTATTGGAAATGGAGATCCTCAGGCTTTCCCCTAGACCTTCAGAATCAAAATCTGGATGGTTCCAGCAGCTGTATTTACTCAGTCTTCTAGGTGAATTGAGTTATTCAATAAAGTTTGAGAACCACAAATGTACGGTGATTTAGAATTCAGTTTTTTTTCAATTTTCAATCTGATATCTCAAATGGTTAAATATAGGTATTTTACTTAAAATGTTTAATGTTGCTTACTGTAAAATATGAGATTTCATAGATCAAAAGGATTTCTGAAGATTAAACAATTAATGCATATAAAATGTTAACCTACTCATTAATATTTTGATATGCTCAATAAATCATCTGAAAACACTTGAATGCACTTAACAACAACAACATTATTGTTGTGATCACATGATATGTAAAAATAAGTAATCTGTTTATTTAGACAATTAAATCACATTTGGTCAGTTCAAAGAGGATCCAAGAACAGAACACCAGTTTTTTGTTTGTTTGTTTGTTTGTTTTTTGCCTTTGTTCATTCCAGCTACTTCCTGCACTTCTTGTCTTTAACAATGCTCCATCTGTCTCACCTCTATATTCATTGTATTTTAACTATTTTCAAAGCCTGAATAGTGAAATAGTTTATTGGTTTCATTTACTTCCTAAAAGCCTATTTAAATTCCTTTTCCCTTGCTAAAGGTGATTTTTCTATTTAATGTTGCATTACTCTAGGGAAGATATTTTGTAGGTGTAGGAAACTTTCAGTGGTTATGTAGGACTTTTAATTAAATATGGCATGAGGCCAAGGGTAGAAAACAGTATCTTCAATACTGATGTAATCAAACAGGTATAGCAGTCTAATCAAAACAATTCGGTATCATAAATATGTCTCCTTCACTATAATTCCTGACTATGGAGGTGAGTCTAATTTTGTTAAGAATTATACTTCCATTGTTTTAGTACATCTTGCCAAACTACAGATAATTTTTCTGATTTTGGTATTTTGCATGAGAATTTTGAATTATAGAGTAACAACTGTAAAATTCCATCTACAAATGATAAAGCAAAACATTCTGTATTCTCTCACTATTTTAAGATGAACAGGAACTATGTCTGCAGAGTCAGCAAGCCAAATATATTTCTTAAATAAGCAGGGTATTCTGTCAAATGATTTTCATATTAGTGGAATAAGAATTAGTTAAATTTACCCTGTATTTCAATAATTTGTGGCTATAGAAACACTGGTTTTTGAGACAGGATGGCAGAAAGAAAAGAAAATGTAGAATGAAACTCAAATATGCCAGGATAATGGGTCTGTATTTCTGCTTATAAATAAGTGTAAGAAAAAGGGTATAATTATCTCCTTTCTTAGTGTCATAAAAACTTCATAGTCTAGAATTGTTCTTGTTGTTGGTAAGTGTCATCAAGTCTAGATTTAATACACCAAAAACTGCATAGGCATTTTCCTAGTAAAGGGACTAGAATAAATAAGGAAACATTGAGGAAAGTTATGCTATTACTTTAAAGAAAATAAAAAAAGAAGTTCCTTTTCCTGAACCATATATATAAACATACACTTGAACTGTCACCTATTTTTGGAGGGGAAAATAATATCACTTCTAAAAATGCACTCACGTTAATGTAGTATTTATTTTTTAAAGTACTCAATTCTAGCTACCTTTTTGAACAGCCTAATTTTAATTCAGTTCACAAGTTTACCTTAAAAGGAATATGTAGTTACAAGAATCTGTTCACATTTTTCTATAGTTAACGTTTTATATACTTTTTAAACTGCGTACTAAATGTTTAATTTAGCGAATAAATGCAGCTATATATTGTTGTTGTTACTAAGTGCCGTCAAGTCGATTCAGACCCATAGCAACTCTGTCTAGGGTTTCCAAGGAGCAACTGGTGAGCTTGACTACTGACCTTGCAGTTCAAATGACTTTGCAGTCTGGCACATTAATGCACAGAGCCACACCAGAACTACAATGTAAGTTATAAAAAACAATTTAAAATGAAACCTTGCAAAAACCAAGATGCTTTAGATGTTTATATAAAAAATAACTAAGTCATATATTAAACTGAAGTTTCTATGAAATTATTTGAAAGTTATAGTATGTTGAGAAGTGTAATTTGATATAATATTATACATCATAATTTTTCACAGCAAAGGATAATGCAGATTTATCTATCAATTTGTATATTATGCTTTCACTTTAAAGTAAAGCCATGCTCAAAATTGTGATATTTTAATTAGATGTGTATATTTGTTTCTCTATCATCTACATGTTTATCTTTCCCTGTAGAATATTTACTTCTCAAACAAATAACTATTTGGATCCTGTTAGAGGCAATAAACAACAATAACCACCACCATTCTGTAATAAAATATTACACAAGACAAAATGTGATACAAATTAACAGAGATTAGGAAAGACTTGAGTAAGTGAAGTTAACCATCTTTATTTCCTTGATTTCCAGGGCTTAAATAGCCATCACCAACATGCTGCCATTATTATGAATCTTTGTGCAAGTTTAAATTCTAAAAAAAGATAATCATTTAAATTTGGATATCTTAGATATTTGTTCTCATGTTGGCAGTACTAAATGAAGTTAGCACACTGGCATTTTATGGTATATCTTTCAAACTTCTTATTATGAGGAAAAAACAGCAGCATGTGTTTTACGTTGACACATTAAAATTTAAAATAAAAATATGGTTGAATATATAAAATGACTTGTAAAAATAGTTTGAAACTCTTTCATAAATATAACCAAAGCCACTGCTGTCAAACCGATTCTGATTCATATCTTTTAACTATTTAACCAATCCACTTAGAAGCTTTACATTTTTTTTAAAAAAGTGTCAATTGAACAGTTAAAACAACAACAATTAAGCTCTCCTACATGCAATAGACAGACAATGACAGAAATTATTCCTAAACTAATATTTCTTGTCACAAGTTCATTAATTTTTTGTCCATACATCTTCTAACTAATAGGATGAATCTGTCTAAGGACATAATAAAGGAAGAAGAACCATGCAGTCAAGGAGGTAGGAACCTACGGTATTAATAAAAGAAGGTGCTTTAAATAGTATAAAAATGGAGGAGCTGGAAATGTTAGATAAAAGATAATTCTAAGTAACAAGGTTTGTAAAAATGTTTGATTAGATTATATTACTGGTTTCTAATCCTTTAAAAAGTCATCTCAGAGGAGTTGGAGTGTCTGCTTAAGACAATTTCCACATACACATCACTTGGCACTGTAGGATGACACTGTAGGATAAGCACTGAACTCATAACCAGATGTCAACAGATCAAAACCACCAGCCCTTCTTTAGAAAACCTATACAGAGTTTCTATGAGTTGAAACAGAGTCAATGGCACTTACCAACAATAGCATAGATAGATTTATATATAGATAGATACCATGATCCTACTGTGTGGATTAAGTGTTGCACTGCTAACTTGAAGGACAGTGGCTTAAATCTACCAATTGCTTTGCAAGAAAAATACGAGGTGGCTTTCCACATTAAAGATTTAACATTGCTATTTAACATTAAAGATTTAACAAGCGAGAACTTCCAGCAGCAGCGAGACGTGTAGTGTGGAGCTCCAACAACAACACGGAATACGGGGCCACAAGGCTGTTTAACTGCAAGTTGCGGAAAGCCTCATCTCTCTCACGTGGAGGACCTGGAGGATTTGAACTGCTGACCACGAGGTTCACAACCAGGTTTTTTTTTGTTTGTTTGTCTGTTTGTTTGTTTGTTTTAACCACTATACTACCAGGCCTTCCTTGAAGATGGTGGATCAGGTAAATGTGTAGTGAGTAGCTCGGTCAACAACAACCCGGAATACCGGGTCAAGAGGACTC
>NW_006408959.1:289985-301122 GCF_000296735.1 Chrysochloris asiatica
ATTCATATAAGGCAAATGAAATTACCATGTCTTGGTTCAAGTACACAATTGTCTTCACAGTGTCATTTGTTGTTTTTGTTTTTATCACTGTAGGTTTTTAAAGAGATGTTTTGCAGCAGATATTTTCAATGAAAGACATGGTTGGATATCTTGACTGCTGCTTCCAGGGGTGTTGATTTTGAATCCCAGTAAAATGAAATCTTTGACAACTATTGGTTTGCTTGTGATAATTTTTGTGAGTAATATGAATGCTATTTTTCTTAATTTTTGTTTTCTTTTGGATCACCTTTCTTTAGAATAGTCAGTCTGCTGGCCAGTTTATCTTCCAAATTTCTTGACATAAATGAATGAATACCTGGAGTGATGCATTAATTTGTTAAAAAAAAAAAAAGAAAAAAAACTTCAACTGATATTCCAATAATTCCTGAATTTTTGTCTTTTGTCACTGCCTTTAATGTTTTTCATAACAACCATGAGTTCTTGATAGTATACTACACGTAGAAATTGCTGAATATTGACAGGTTCTTTTTGGTCTAATGACAATGTATTCTGTGTATTCTTTCCATCTTATTTTAATACTTCCTGAGTTGTCCAATATTTTTCCATTTAATTCTTGAATATTTAATGCATTTGATGTATCTCTTGATATTTGATGTAATTCTTCAGTTACTTTACCTTGAAAAATTCTGAATGTGTCCTTGCATTTGGTTTTCTAACTGCGAGTCTTTGTAAATTCCATTGTAATATTTTATTTTGTCTTCTCAAGCTGCCCTTTGAAATCTTCTGTTCAGCTCTTTACCTCATCATTTCTTTCTTTCACTTTATTCTATTTTCAAGATCAAGTTTCAGAGTTTCTTTGACATTTAATTTGTTCGTTCTTTCTTCTTTCTTTAACAACTTTTTGTTTTCTTCATGTAGGGTGTGTTTCATGTCATCCTACAGCTCTTTGAGTTCTCAGTCCTTAACATTCAATGCATCAAATATGTTCTTGAGATGGTTTCTAAATTCTGGTGGCATATACTCACAATCATATTTAGTCTCTCATGAGCTTGGTCTAATTTTCATCAGCTTCAGTTTGAATTTGAATATGTTCTGCAGGCTTGTTCTGACTGATAATTTTTGAGCTTCTCTATCATCCTTTCCCCATAGATTTGATTTCATCTGCTGAGGTACACATGGATTTTGTTATGTGCCATTGAATTGGTTCTGACTCAGAGTAACCCAAAGGGAAGTCTTGCCATCCTTGCTTCTAATCACCATTCTGACTGTACTTCTTCCAACACAAATTTGTTTGTTCTTCTGGTGGTCCATGGTACTTTCTATATTCTCCAACATCATAAAGCAAATACAGCAATTCTTCTATGATTTTCTTATATTCATTGCCCAATTTTCACGTGAATATATTGTTGTCAAGCACTGTTGAGTCAGTTCTGACTCATAGTGAACCTGTATATGGTTTTCAAGGAGGAATTGGTGAGTTTCAAGCACCAGCCTTGTGGTTGAAACTGGCTTTGAGGTCAAATATGAGGTTATTGAAAACACCATGGCTTGGGTTAAGTTCTCTTTGGTCCTCAGACTGACGTCTTTTTTCTTAAACACTTTGCAGAGATTGTGTGCAGCTGATTTGCCTACTACAATATTTTGTTTGACTTTGTGTGGCTGAGGTCTTGTTGTTGTTGTTAAGTGCCGTCGAGTCAGTTCCGACCCATAGCGACCCTGTACAGGGTTTCCGAGGGTGTAAATCCTTACGGGAGTAAAAAGCCTCATCTTTCTCCCGCGGAGCGGCTGGTAGTTTCGAACTGCTGACCTTAAGGTTCGCAGCCCGATTCGTAACCACTACGCTACCAGAGCTCCTTGGCTGAGGTCTTAGACAGCTTCAATATTTTTTTTTCCCCCATTTATCATGGTGTTATATACTGATTATGTGGTGAAGAATTTTGTTTTCTGTACATTGAGGTGCAATCCATAACCACATGTGTAGTCACTCTTTGTGTTAATGAAAAAGCTTTGCATTGAATGTGTTGTTGGAACACAACATTCTATCATGTGATCTCTGGCATAGTTTCTAACAACCAGACAATGTTTCCTGTTTCATGGCTAGTAATTATTAATATATATTGATTACATTCTTTGTCAATTTCACACTGCAGATATTTGTAAAAATATTTAGTTTCCTCATCTTTGATATTAATGGCTTGTATATAAACTTAAATAATCATATTAACTACTCTTTTCTGGTGTATTGGTATTATGCAATCACTTACAGAGTTGTATTTCAGGGTGCTGTTTTTGTTAAGTGCCATCAATTCATTCTCACTCATAGCAACCCTATATAGAATTTCCAAGGAATAGCTGGTGAGTTTGAATCACTGACCTTATGGTTCAAATCCACCTTGAGGTCAAGTGCTTATCCTTAAGGATAAGCCACACCAGACCTCCTATTTTAATATCTATTCCCTGGTAGATACTAAAATCATCTGTTGCTTCTTACTAGTTTCATTCTGAAAGATTCACTGAGACCTCTCCTTCATGAGTGACCCTGGTGATATGTGAAGTACTGTGACACAGCTTCCAGCAGAACAGCAAAATGCAAGATTCTATACTACTCCCAACTGACAGATGCCTGCCATATATATATGTATATATATCCTTATCAGTGGGAGCTGACTTAAAGCACTTAACAACAACAATGGATTCCAGATGTGGCTCTTTGGGTTAATGTGCCAGACTGCAAAGCTGTTTGAACTGCCAAGTTGGTGGTTCAAGCTCATGAGCTGCTCCTCTGAAACCCTATACAGGGTCGCTATGGGTTGGAACCGACTCGTCAGCACTTAACAACAACAATATATATTATTAATATATAAATCGTAAAACTATTCCAGAAAGGCAGTCCATATACATATATATATATATATTTTTTTAAGTTAATTAATCTGATTGTTTTCTTTCTAAATATATTTGACACTGTGCCTGTGACTGATAATTATGTGGTATGGAAACAAAATATCTAAAAACTGTTTTTTTGTTCTTTTAGTCATCTCACACTTTATTACAATTTTTAATGTGGTAATCTCTATCAAAATTAAACTTTTATGTTTGGTCTAGACTGTGTAAGTCTCCTTTGCAATAAATTGCATCAGTGGAAATTATTTGTGAGCCATGTCAACAAATCCTAGAAGGTTAAAGAAACGAACTTTATTTTCTTCCAAGTATGAAGACTAAATAACACAGGATTCTAATCAGGGAGGTATGTACTAGAATATCTACATTTCAAAAATCAGGTGAATTGAATATTTACATAATATTTTCATCCATTATACTGCAGATTATTATTTTCTTCAAAGGATATATTTTGTTCAGTTTTACTGATATGTTCTATCCTATGATCTATTATATTACCACAGTTGATGAAAATAAAGCAAATCTAGCTTTTCATTTCCTAAAATGATAATATTTTTAGAATTCCAACAGTGGTTATAAATTATCTGAATTTTAAAAAATGCAAATAACAACTTTCTCTGAAAATTTCTTTTATAAACTGGTCAATTTTATTATCAGTATATATAATGATCCTCTAAGACCCACTACCACAGAGTTGACTGCAACTTATTGCTACTCTATAAGTAGACATACTCCCTCGAGTTTCTGAGACTGTACATTTTATGAGAGCCTACAACTTCATCTTTCTCCCGCAATAGGTATTATATCCATTGCCATTGAGTCAATTCCATCTCATAGTGACCCTGTGGAGGGTGTCTGAAGCTATAAATACGTATGGGAACACAAAACCTCCTCTATCTTCCTCAGAGTAGGACTGGTGGATTTGAACTGTTGACCTTACAGATAGAAGCCGAGTGAATAGCCCACTATGCCACCAGGGCTCCCTTAGTATATATAATAGTAACACAAAAATAGTAACACAAATATTGCAACTGAAAATCCAGTGGTAACTCTGTATTGTTCTTTAGACCTTAACAACTGAGAACACATTTAAACCCAGCATTTAATTTAATATATATTGTTATTTTATTTAATTTATTGTTTTTGTTGTTGTTAAGTGCAGTCCAGTCAGTTATGACAAATAGTGGCCCTGCATAAGTTTTCTGAGAAGTGGCTAGTGAATTTGAACTGTGATTCAAAGTGACCTTTCAGACCAGTGCATTATCCCTCAGCACCACACCAGAATTCCATTATCTAATTTATATCAGACAAACTTAAATCCAATTGATTATATTAAGTGGTATATTGACCACATTTGAAATATACAAAGGTTCAGCTATTGAGAATTAGAATGATATGCCAAGATAGGAAATCTTAACTCGGAAGTAATGTCTTTGAATTACCACCATGGATTTGAAGTATAGTATGTTTTCAGAAATGTATACATTAAAATTAAGATATTTAAATGATTGAAACTCTTTCTTTTAACTTTCCATAGGCAGTGTCATTCCAGTAGAAACCATGGAGATGAGAAATGCTACCTCAGATTTTATTCTCCTAGGACTCTTTAAGCACACAAGATCCCATCTCTTCCTCTTTGTTTTGGTACTGACTATATCCATTGCTTCCCTGATTGGCAATACTTTCTTGATTCTACTGATTTACAGGGACCACCGGCTCCACACACCTATGTACATTCTCCTGAGCCAACTCTCCCTCATGGACGTGATGCTGGTTTTAACCATTGTGCCCAAAATGGCATCTGGTTTTCTAGCAGGCAAGAGGTCCATTTCTCTTACAGGTTGTGGATTACAAATCTTTGTTTCAATAACCCTCGATGGTGGAGAGAGTTTCCTACTTACAGCCATGTCCTATGACCGTTATGTGGCTGTGTGTCATCCACTACGATACCCTACCCTCATGAACTGGCAACGGTGCTTGCAAATGACTATGGGATCTTGGTTCATGGGAGCAGCTGATGGGCTCATGCAGGCAGTTGCCATCCTGAGTTTCCCTTTCTGCAGTGTACGTGAGATCAATCATTTCTTCTGTGAGGCCCCCATTGTGGTTCGCTTAGCTTGTACTGACACTTCAGTCTTCGAAAATGCCATGTACATCTGCTGTGTGTTAATGCTCTTGGTACCTTTCTCCCTCATTCTGACCTCGTATAGTCTTATCCTAGCTGCAGTTCTCCACATGCGTTCTATAGAAGCTCGCAAGAAAGCCTTTGCCACATGCTCGTCACACTTAACTGTGGTGGGACTCTTTTATGGGGCTGCCATTTTTATCTATATGAGACCCAAATCCTACAGATCAGCTAACCATGATAAGGTTATGTCTGCTTTCTATACTATATTCACTCCTGTGTTGAACCCCCTCATCTATAGTCTTAGAAACAATGAGGTAAAAGAAGCCTTGAAAAGGTGGCTTGGAAAATTTGCTAATTAAAACTACAATAAACTTACCTTACTACTTATGGTTATCCAGGGTCAAAATTGTGAATATTTCTAAAATATTATATTTTACACATTATGTAATCATTATATTCTATTTATAAAAATGATGAAATGTTTGAGCTCAATTACTTAGATGTAATAACCATAGACTTTTGAATATATATATTTTAAATCCATGATGCTCAGAATCTTATTATAACATTTCTCACAGAAGAGAAACTTTCTTGCATATGACAACAGAAAACATAAGCAAGAAAAAACAAAGCAAAAAAATGGGACTTCACAAAACAACCAAAAAAACACTTATGTGCACCAAAGGACTTTGTCAAATAAGTATAGATAGATATGGCAGATTGGAAAAAATTGTGAGGAAATATATGTTGAGTATATGTTTGATATCCAATACATAGGCAGTATTCCTAAAACTAAACAAAAAGCAAGACAACCTAATTTTTAAATGGGCAAAGGACTGGAACAGGCATTTTACCTAAGAAAAAAATACATATTACCAGTAAGCATATAAAATGATAGCTACCCTTTATCAGGTTTCTGAAGAGCACCTGGTTGGTTTGAACCACCAACCTTGTGATAACAGTCCAGTACTTATCCTACAACCCACACAAGTACTCCATTAGAAGTCATTGCTATTGTTGTTGCTGTTAGGTGTTGTTGGGTTGCTTCTGACTCTTAGCGACATTGTGTACAACAGAACTGTTATGCACAAGGTCACTATAAGTCACAAAACAAATAAAGAAGACTGTACAAGAATTAATGCATTTGAATTATGGTGTTGGAGAAGAATATTAAAAGTACCATGGACTGCCAGAGAACAAATAAATCTGTGTTGGAAGAAATATAGCCATAATGTGTCTTAAAAGCCACAATGACCAGACTTTGTCTCTCCAACATATTACTTCTGACATATTACCAAGATGGAATAGTCCCTGGAGAAAGACACCATACTGGGCAAAATGGAGGATCAGCAAAAGAGATATTGAATGACATGGTGGCAGCAGCAATGGACTTAAGCGTAACAATGATTGTGAGATTAGCACAGCAACTGGCAGTGTTTCGTTCTTTTGTGCAAAAGATCTATCAGTCAGAACTGATTTGATAGCACCTAACAATAACAACTAGCCGCTCCTCTGGAGAAAGATGGGGCTTTCTGCCCCTGTAAAGATTTACAGCCTCAGAAACCCTGTACAGGGTCGCTATGGGTTGGAACCGACTCGATGGCACTCAACAACAATAACAACATGCTGACACATTTGTTAGCCATTTTCAGAAATAATGAGTTTATTCCTGCTTATTCAGGAGGTAGCTCATAAATGCATGTGTAATAGCATATTATGTTGTTTATAAGTGCTGTCAAGTCAATCCCAACTCACAGTGATCCTGAATAGGGTTTCTGATGAGCAGCTGGTGGGACTGAACTATTGACCTTACAGATCAAAGTCCAGGGCTGATTCTGCATCACCACACCAGGAGTCCCAATAATATTATACAATCCTGGAAAAAAAAAAATCTTTATAATATCATCTAATGTAATATACAAACCTCATACAAATTCCCTCACTTTTCCTGAAAGTGAATTTTATGGATATAACACCTTGCTTTCTGTCAATTTGTTACATATTTCAGCACTTCTTTCCTCAAATTGATTTCTAGATTGACAATGCAAATAACTCCTCCCATGGCATTCTCCATCCTAATAAGCTTCAGCAAAATATCAACCTATTTGTTCCCCTTCATTTCCAATTGGCAAACCATTTCAACTATACCTTCAAAATCTGTACTTTAACCCACAGATTATCCTTTGCAATTGTTTTCTGAATTTTTCTTGAATCATCTATTATATAAATCCAAAAATATTCTAATCTCATTAAGGTACCTTCAATGAAAAGTCCAATTAAAACAGTTTCCTCTTATGTGACATATATTCAAGGCAGAAATGTCAGCTCAGAAGGTTATGGTGAATTTTTTTTTTTCTTTAGGGGGAGTAGCATCTCCAGAGGAGTAATCTTAATACATTTCTTAGGGTACAGAACAATCATGGTTGATTATTATTAGGAAAAAATCTTAAGAAAACTGACAACTGCATTGGCGAGAAAAAGGCCAGAAAAGTTGCACTCAGCATTTTTGTTTTCCATCAAGAAAATGCAGCTAGTCATACTTTGAAATTAGCAAGGTTTATCCTACAAAAATATCACTGGGAAACCTTACCCCATTAACTCTACAGCCCTCATTATTGCACCTTCAGAATACTTTTGTTGGTAAAATTAAAATGACAGTTAAAATGATCACAATTTGATCCCATTGAGGATGCCCAAACTTCACTTTTGACATGATGCAAATTGGAGAAGGAAGAATGCTTAGATTAAGGGTTATTGAGATGGGCACATCACATTCAGAAGTGGAGGACATGTTGTAAAACAACAGTTTCACATTTTGATATTTTTGTATAGTAACAGTTTGTATGATTTATAGAAATGCTCTTTGGCTTACTCTCGCATCTGCTCTTATTATCTTTGTTCTATAATAGTTAAAATATCACATTTCAATATTATTTTCATAATCATATTTTATCCCATTCTTTTGCCAAATAGCTTATTTGAGGTTTATTAAACTCTTTCATGGAGTTCTGGTGTGACACTATAGGATAGGCACTGTACTGTTAACAACAAATTTGAAGGTTCAAACCCAATAGCTGCTCCTTGGAAACCCTATACATGGTTGTTATAAGTCAAAACTGACTCAATGGCACTTGATAAAAACAACAACAAACCCTTTTGTAACTTTTGAGATAAGTAATACTCAGCTGAATTTTCTTCCTCCAGAAGTTACCATCCCGTTTTCAGTATGTGTTGACATCTGGTAATTGTTTTTGTTAGATTCTGTCAATTTAGTTCTGACTAATAGTGACTAAATGCACAACACAATAAAACAGTGGCCAGTCCTATCATCTTCATTATCTCAAAAATTATGGATGCCATTTTTGAGACCATTGTTTTTGCCAGTGTTTCTGCATCTCATTAAGGATCTTCCTCTTTATGTTGACATTCTGCTTCATCAAGCATGCTGTTCTCCTACTCCAGGAACTAGTCCCTCATGAGAACATGCTCAAAGTACACGAGGCAAAGTTTTGTAATGCTGCCTTCTAAAAAGCATACTGTATGTAGTTCTTCCAAGAAAGATTTATTGGTTCTTCTTGCAATCCATGGCAATTTCAATATTTTGGCAAAGGCCTGTATAACTGATTGAATCTGTAGAAATCGTCCTCACCACACCTCACCAGAGGATTCCTTATGACACATGCGTCTCATTAAGTGTGTTAAAATCCAAATTGCCTCACACAATTTTTAAAAATTTCATTCAAAATGCCTTCAATTACTTAAGAAACATGTTTTCAATAAAAACTTGAAAGGGTAAATGTTTAAACATTGTATATAAAACAGAACAATTTAAATACAAATAGACTTCAAAGGCCTTAAAGTAGAAAAAAATGAGATAGTGAAACAAAAATTTATATGAAAGACAAACTAGACATTCTTTATAAACTATGTTTTATCCATTGCATAAGTATGCAAATGCATTGCTTATTAATTTTATTAACCAATCTATGAATATATTAGATTATCTAGGATTTGTGTCAGTTATTGCATTAGGCAACAGTTTTGTTCTGTTTACTTTCTTCTGTAATTAATTTCTAACATCTGTTTGACAATTCTTTTTACTCCATCCTGTGATAAAGCAATGTATTAAGGTGAGTCAAAATTATCTGCACTCAGGTTAAGATATTTATATTAAAATGTTATACATTTATATTAAAATCATTTATATAAAAATGTCAGTCCATGCCAATGGCTGATGAAAACACTGAACATTCCAATGGAATGATTCTGTTGAATAGATGAGTGACAGTGGATTATGTGGTGAAGTATTTACAGCCATGGCTCTGCCTATGAAGCAATCCACAACAGATTTGGGTTTAGAAAAATTTTGCCAGATGGATACTGAAACAACTCACGGAGCAGCATTTGGACATCAGCAAACAAAATTTCGACCAATACTCAAGGAAGGTAAAACTTTCTTAAAATAAATTGTTACTGGTTAAGAAAAATGGATTCATCATTATGAGCCTGAGAATAAATGGCAGAGTATGCAATGGAATTATCCTCAATCTCCTAACAAGAGAAAGTTCAAAAGTCAACCATCAGCTGGGATATTGATGCTTATAGTTTTCTGGAGTTCTCAAGGGCCAGTTTTGGAACACTATCAGGAAAAAAGGCTCAATAATCAACAGTGCTTATTACAATGAGATGCTTACTGAAAAGATGATGCATAAACATCAGATTAAACACAGAGGACTGAGATCCAAGTGCACTGTGTTCTTGCATGGCAATGCATGTTCCCACACCTTTGTTTACACTGCTGACACTCTACCAAAACATCTTTTGAGATGTTAAATCATGGTCCCTCTGATCCTGATCTTGCTTCATTGGACTTTCACCTGTTGTTGTTGTTGTTAAGTGTAGTCCTGTCCTTTTAGACCCATAGCAACCCTATATAGGGTTTCCGAGTAGCAGCTTGTTAGCTTGAACCATCTTGCAGTTCAAATTGACCTTGCAGCCCAGTGCATCAACTCACAGCACTATACTATGTCCCCAGAAAGCAGCACTTTGAGGACAAAGATTTACCTCTGACGTAGAAGTGAAGACAGTGGTATATTTATGGCTTGCAGCTCAGCCTAAAACACTTTTTAATAAGGGAATATAAAAGCTTGTTGATAGGGGGACAAAGTGTATTGTAAAGCAAAGAGATTATGTCCAAAATGATCTATTGTTATTTGCTAAAAGTTGATTACTATAAATTCTACAGCCAGAGTGTGGATAAATTTGACTCACACTCATATGATTAAGAGAACAGCATCCATTCAAATAAGAAAGAGAATTATAGAGCATAGTATGAAGAAATTAAAAACGAGTAAGCACAGAGTCAATCAGCATATTTTTAAATTTTCCAGAGTATATAACTGTTATTTACAATACTGTAGCAGAGCTGTGGCACTTAGAGTAATAAAAGGGCCATATCAACGTTAAAAAAAAGTAATTTCGTTTTCAATTAGGTCTCAATAAGAGGAAACTGAACAATCTTGTTCATAGGATCAAGAGCACGATGAGGTTTACATATGCACAAATCCATAAATCAAAAGTCACACACAACACACTTATAAGAAGTTGAATCTATTAAGGAGCTAAACAACAACCAAGAAAATCCAAGTAAACATGTTGTACATGTTTCCTTTAGTAGACTAATAGACTATTGAATCAGAAGTGGATGCTTATGCATAATTTAATTTGATAATAAAAGTCTGTTTTTCTTCGTTTAATGTATAACTTGGGACTCCTGGCATTGCTCTGTAGGATAGCCATTGAACTGTCAACCAAAGGTCATCAGTTTAAACCCACCAGCTGGTTTTAGAAACTCTATACAAGGTCACTATGAGTCAGAACTGACTCGATGGCCCTTAACAACAGCAAAAATTTGTAACTCATAAGAACAGACTATTATTTATCATTTAATCTTAAGTTATTTTTGGTCTATTTATTGCCCATTTGATTTTTAAAATGGGAATTTCCCTAAAAATGATGATGGCCGTATCTGATAAAACTTGATTTTGTGCATGTTATTTATGAGTGGTAGCTTCAAGGCTTTTGTCAATAATATCTTTGCATATATAT
>NW_006408959.1:303782-306003 GCF_000296735.1 Chrysochloris asiatica
TCTGGAAGTTCCCTGTCAAAGTATTTTTGACATTATCTTAAGTAAAAGTATACTCCTGTGGGATAGCATTGAGATTGTCTGATGATTTCTGCATTTCATTGGGTAACCTCTCTTTAGAATGGGCACAAATATAGATCTCTTCAATTCAGTTGGCCAAGTCTTCCAAATTTCTTGGCATAGATGAATGAGAGCCTCCAGAGGCATATCAGTTCATTGAAAATTTTCAATTTGTATTCCATCAATTTCTGGTGCCTTGTTATTTGACAATGAATTCAATGCACTTTGGATTTCTTTCTTCAGGATCATTGGCTGTTGTTCATATGCTACCTCTTGAAATGGTTGAATATCTACCATTTCTTTTTGGTACAGTGACTCTGCGTATTCCTTCTTTCTTCTTTTGATGTTTTCTTCGTCATTCAATATTTTGCCCATAAAATCCTTCAATGTCACAATTCAAGATTTGAATTTTTATTCAGTTCCCTCAGCTTGAGAAATGCTGAGTGAGTTATTCCCTTTTGGTTGTCTAACTCCAGGTCTTTGCACATTTTTTTATAATATTTGACTTTGTCTTATTGAGCTGACACTTGAAATTTTCTGTTTAGTACTTGTATCTTCTCACTTCTTTCATTTGCTTTAGCAGCTCTATGCTGGAGAACAAGTTTAAGAGTCTCTTCTGACATCCATTTTGGTGTTTTCCTTTTCTCTTGTCTTCTCAATGAATTTTTGCTTTCTTCCTGAATGACGTTCTCTCTTTTTTTTTTTTTCCTTTCTTTTCATTCAATATATTTATTGAGGATCCATAGTCTTTTGCACACACATATCACAGGCTACTAATTACATGGTGGAGAGTGACTATGAACCAGTTTTGTAGTTGTATAATTGTCCCATATTTAATCAAGCTTTCCTCTCAGGGTCCTTTGCTCATTTACGAAAAACACCATCTTGTATCATATCAACCTCTTCAGAAAGTGTAATAACATTTACTTTGCTTAATTAATTGCTGCTGTCTTTACTGCTTTGTCTGAGTTTCTTTGTACTAACGATTGGATTATTTAAAAAAAACAGTTTCATAGCATTTATTAGAGAACATAGGAGACTAATTTGTGCTTTGTGTATTAGATTAATGAACTAGTTAGGTTTATATGCAAATAAATTATATCTATTTTAATGAGATTTGGAAGGGGGGTTGTTGCTCTGTTTTTTTGTTTTTCTTAGAAGAATGAGGATTAATTTGGGAGCTTGGAATGCAAAGATATTTTCCTCCTGAATTTAATAATATGTTTCAGTATAGAATGATTTTCTCAGGGAGGAAGAGGGTGGATTTAGTCACCCCATAATTCCCAGGGTAATATTTGGATTATCCAGTAAAATAACCTGGTATCACCTCATCTGTCTTGTCATGAGCCATAGGTTTCCCTTCTGTTGCAACAGAGAGAAAGCCTGATGAGGACAGTGATGGGCTGGGCAGAGTGAATTTCTCGGCCTCTTTCCTAAGAGGATATTGGTGTCTGTGGGATGGTCAGCTTCCGGTCTTCAATCAGACCTCAAAGGGGGATGCTTCTTGGCTCTCTCCAGAGTTCCCCTAGCCCACATGAGGGGTTTACCTGATTTCTAATCTCCTCAGGCCAATGTGACTGGTTTCTGAAGTTTGAATCAGTGATTACCAGGCATGTTTATGAGGAACTTCCTTCTGCAGACTTTTGGTTTCAGGAAGAAAGGTAAGTTGGACATGCAACTTTGGAAGCAGGTCCTGGCCAAGTAAGGGGACCAGACAGTCATACATATAAAGGAAATGGTGTGTCATTTTCTTTTCCCCAATGAAACAATCTAGGGATTTCAGAAAGAACTGATCCTCAGGCCTCCCTGAGATCTCAGTCACCATTACTGAATGGAACAATGGGAAATTCAGAGATGTAATGACCATGAATAAATGACTCCAGTGTCCACCAAAAATCTGTAGTCTGTCCCCCATTATTATTTTCAGCCAAGGTTCCTGTGGGGGTGGGGGGGAGGGAGCAATAGGGATGGCAGAGGTTGATGACAACTTATAATTGACACCCTCACCCCAGCACCATCAGTCTTCTGAAGACAATGAAGCTTGTTCAACCATCTGCTGAGTTGGAGGGTGGCTGAATGAGGCAGAGCATATTCACTAGGTCAGGGCATACTTTTCCCTACTAGCAGTTGCTGCTGCACCAGGAGTTGTAATAAGACTATTCTA
>NW_006408959.1:306820-307912 GCF_000296735.1 Chrysochloris asiatica
GGTATGCCGCCTGAGGGTGATTGACTATAGTCAATCACAGAGGTAGGGAGAGATTCAATTCAAGCTTTATTAATAGAAAGCCAGCAGTCTGGAGGACAAAGAGAATAATTTCTCAAGACTTGTCTTCCTGGTTAATGTTCTTGATGTCATCCCACAACTGTCTGGTCTTCTGTCTTTAGTGTCTAATGAATTAAATCTCTTTTTCAGATGATCTCTAAATTAGGTTGGGGTATATTCAAGGTCATATTTTGGCTCTTGTGGACTTGTTTTCATATTTTTCAGCTTCAGTCTAAATCTTCATATGAGCAATTGCTGATCTGTTCCACAGTCAGTCCCTGTTCTTGTTTTGGCTGATGTTATGGAGCTTTTCCACCATCTTTTCCCTTATTAATATAAGTTAAAAATTGTCAGATAGATCCAGAATATTAGTCCCTCAGGTTAGAATGCACTTAAAATACAATTGGGACAAGAGCTGCCTCCTCAAAGTAGAGTTGATCTTAATGACATGGATGGATATTAGCCCTCAGGTCCTTCTTTTGCTGCTGTGTTGCAACTCAAAAGAAAAGAAACATGAAATATGTGAAGTATGAATCTAAGATAATTAAAAGTTGTCAAAATAAAATGGAACACATTAATAAAGATGTACTGTCTTTAAGGAGCTGAAATGATGGCTATTGGTCATCTTGAATCAGACAATTATGGAACTTTCTCTATGGGGAAGTACAAATTTTAGAGGAATAGTATCGTACTCATCATCAAAAAGAACATTTCAAGAAGATTTATCTTGAAATACAATGGTGTGTGCAATAAGAGAAAAAATCCATATAAATATAGGAAGTCCAGTTAATACCACAATATTATATATTCAAATATATAGACTAACCATTAAAACCAGTGATGATGAAACTGATGAATTATATGACTTCCAGTGTGGTGCTGTAAGATAAGCACTGTACTGTGAACCATAAGATCGGTAGTAGCAACCCACCAGCTCAGCCTCAGAAAACCTATATGGGGTCACTATGCATCGGAACTGGCTTGATGGTGCTTTAACAATAGAAACAATAACCAATGTCTTCAGTGTGAATTGAT
>NW_006408959.1:312096-328082 GCF_000296735.1 Chrysochloris asiatica
ATTTGTATAAAAATTATTTAATGTTTGTATTTGATAAAAGATTACACTAAGGAAATCTGTAATACAAAATGTACCTTAAAAGTGAATTGATTTGTGACACTTCTTAATATACTTTTCTTAAATGTCTTTAAGAAAGTTTTGTGAGTTTGAGGGTAATCTATAGTTTTTCCTATGTCTATTTTCATGTATTTTTTGTTTGGTGCAATCACAAATTTAACTTTTAAATATTCATATTTAATTTTAGATGCTTTCTGAAATTATATAATAATACAATATACTTCATTACTGACTCCATATTCTGCCACCTTGTCACATTCAATTTTTTATTTTAATTAATTAAAATTTGTTTTTAATATTAAGCTGGTTTCTTACAAATAGCAAGGAAATAAAAAATTACAAAGGAAATACTAAGCATTACAAAATTAATACTGAAAACAACATGTTTTTGAAAACTCATATAACAAAACAAAAAATTCAGTGGTATAATCAAACATAGACAGTATGTAGTGTTTCCAAGGAGCAAATGAAAGGTTTCAACTGCTGAACTTGAGATTCAAGTTGACCTTTTGGTTCAGTGCCTATCCTACAATGCCACGCCAGAATTCCATAACAATCAATGTTGTTGCTATTTTGTGCAGTTGAATTGGTTCCCACTCATATGGACTCTGTATAGGGATTCCAAAAAGCAGATCATGAATTTTCATGCAAAAGCTAGACAGTTAATAAGGAAGACCACAGAAGAATTGGTGCTTTGAGTTATGGTTTTGGAGGAGAATATTGAAAGTGCCATGGGCTGCCAAAAGAACCAACAGATCTGTGTTGGAAGAAGTACAGCCAGAGTGCTCCTTGGAAACTGAGATGGCCAAACTTCACCTCTCATAATTTGGACATATTGTCAGGAGGGACCAGTCACTGGAGAAGGATATCATGTTTGGTAGGGTGGAGGGTCAAAGAAAAAGAAGAAGACCCCCAGCAAGATTAATTGGCAAAGTGGCAGCATCAGTGAGTTCAAGCTTTCAAAGACTGTGAGGTTGGTGCACCCTGGGCAATATTTCGTTCTGTTGTTCATAGGTTTGCTATCAGTTGGTACTGAATTCAATCACACTTAGCAAAAACAACAGAAATTTCATGGGTCTATATGAATAAACAATGACCCAGTATATGTGAAAAGATGAAATAATTACCTCAGCATATTTCTATGATGTATGTTTTTACTATATTTTCTGAATAAATACACTTATTTTTTTTAAAAAAAAATTATTGGTAGTGATTACATTTTAAAGTAAAAATCTGTGGACTATTTATACAACCTTGATAACTCTAATATAGTTTGCTTCTAATAATTTGAATCAACTCACTTTGACTGTAAGTCTTTATATTAGGACAGCATGAGACAGTGTTTTGATGTTGAACATTTATCATTTTAGTTTATAGCAAGCACAGTTAGGCTATAGTTATTGCTTTGTTGTACAGTTCAGAAAATATTCCTAATAGAATGAATTTTCTGCAAGACATCACCATGGCAACCACTCAATTTGGTCTATTTTGAGTTTATTATTAAAGGGTCTTTACTAATCTCTGAGAATTTCCATCAGTTCCCTAACAGTTTAAGACCTCAATTAACCAGAGCTTCCAAGGAGACCAAATAAAGTTTTAACTCTTGCTAATTGGAAGGTTATTTAACAAGCCTCTCTGGGTGCTCAACTTTGCCAAGGCTCATTAAAAGTTTTTTATTGCAATCAGAGATGCCTGATTTAATGAGCTCCTGAAAGTTGCTCTTCCAATTAAGACACTTCCCTTGGATGTTTGGGTCAGAGACAGTTGCCAGTCATTAGTGTGTTCTGTCCCAGTTGGTGAATGTCCTATCCCCTTGATATGAGGGAAAAAGTGAATCAAAATGTACATAGAATTTGGCTTCAAGGTAGTTGAAAAATCAAATGCACTTTAACATTTCTTAACCAATTTGATTAAATATATATTTTATAAAAGAGCATTTCAAAATCTCCCTCAACATGCATTAGAAGTGATATAAATAAAAATATACATCTAAGTTTGCAAAGAATACTATAGTAGGACCAAAAAATCCAGTGATTTGGAAGGAACTCTGTGGCACCTTCCCAAACCTAGAATCTTGGGTAAAGGTGGCTGCTGTTCCTAGTGGTTTTATTGTTATTGTTGTTGTTTTTATGTTGAGAAAGTTTATTTTTAATTGCTATCTAATTACATTTTTCCACAAGTTTTTTGAAGTCCCTTTGTATATATACATTTAAAGGGAATAATGCATGATTATCATGAACTTAACAATGTAGCAAAGGGTAGAGACAGATCACTAACTCAAACCATGGGTCAGAGAAGAAATAAAAAGTCCTATCCTGGGATGGAGAGGGAAGGGGTTCAAAAGCTCCATGAACCAAGAAGTATGAGTGGCTTTGAGTGCATGTGGGATGGGCCTTCAAGGCTAAGGAAACTAAAAGGAACAGTATCAGAATTGCAGAGAATTCAAAGACAATGGAGTGTCTGTGTTGGGGAGAAGGCTGTAATCTAACAAGACACTGAATAAAACAGAGAACATCTTATCCTATTAATTGCAGGAACAATGCTGGCCTGTACTTCACAACAGCAATTCAGAGAGACTCTGATGAGCCTATGAAGTTAACAAGTGGATTTGTTCACAAATACTGATACTGGAGGTTCTTTTGAGGAGGTTCAAGAGCCTAAGGCCATCCTAATGTCCACTGCCTACACTGCGGCCCCAGTCTTTAGAAATCAAGACCATGTAAGAACAAGAGCCTTCTTTAAAGGAATCTGCTTCTGCTCCAGAAAAGCAAAATGAAAATGAAACAAAACTAATGCAATGTCACAGCAAACATCAATTCCTGTAGCCTATTTCACCTACACCCATTTGCTGTGCTGTATGAGAACAGGGCCTGCCCACTCCTTAAAGGAATTCATTTCATATAGGGCACAACACAATGTGGCTTCTCCCTGCTCCTACTGCTCACCCCTCACTTCTCAAAAGAGTAATTCAACACCGAATAATAACCTTACCCAGCCAAAAGTAATATTACCACCACATTAAGATAGGATGTTACAATCCTTCTACATATTTACAGAATATCCTCACTCGGAGAGCTCTGGCTGCATCACAGACAGTGCTGCATTCGATTCCTCCTCTAGAGGTAGATCAGAGTCTGGAACATCACACATTCCCATACATATCCATACTGCTATAGGCACACCTCACTTTATTACACTGCACAGATGTATTTATAATAAATGGAAAATCAGTGGCAAGTTAATGGTGCCACTTTTCCAACTGCATGTGCTCACTTCATGTCTATGTCACATTCTGATCATTCTCTCAGTATTTCAAAACTTCTCATCATGTTATTGCATACTTAATAGACTTCAGCAGAGTGCAAGCATAACTGCCACATGGAGCGGGAAAAACACGCTTGATTGCCATATTTGTTTGATTGAGGTGGTCTAGAACCAACCCTTTAAATATCGCCGAGGTATGTCTCTACTGAGGACTAATTATCACGCGAGGCTTACAACACAAATACTCATCTCCTGATGTCCAGACGAGTGCCATTTCCTCCCCTCCAATCAGACAAACTCATCTGATAATGAGACATACAGGAAGAGATTAAAAGACATACACACACACACACTTAAAGACAAAACAAAACTTAAAATCAATACTTGGCATCTACACTTAAAGACAAAACAAATCTGCCTGGCTTACCAAAGCTATCAGCACATTAGAAAGTACTTAAAAACCAGCAGCTTATAAAACAAGGGTAAAAAGTTCAGGTGGGAATGTAAGACATAAACTGCCTCCTTCTCTGGCAATGAGTTCTCCTGTAAGGCCACGCCTACAAGAACAGGTATCCAGGGAGGCATCAGCTCTGGTGCTTAGGTAGGTTTCACTGGCGCGGGATGTTGGCGATGCCTGTTCCAAGTGGACCAAAGAGCCCTGCGGAAGGTGGGCTGGCTTTTTGTGATGCACATTGATGTTGTCCAGCGCCTGCTGTCAATGCCACAGCTTGGTCAGATGTTTCTGGACCAGGGAATCTTTCTACTGCAGTTCATTCCTTAGTTCTGAAATATCCTCTTTGAAACCTTGCACTGGTTTCTGGACAGATAACTATAATCTTTTTTGTAAGAAAACACATTCTGCCTGTCTGGGGAGGTCCAGAAACTTCTGAAGGCACTGATCAACACCAGATGGAACTCCCTCCTGATTGGTGCCATTGACATAGTCCTGACTCACCAGAGAAGAAAAGCAGACCTCGAAAGAGGGCTCCAGTTCATCCACCAATGTGTTGCTAGAGGATCTGGAAGCACCTGGTGCTGCTGGGGAGTCTTTCTGGGGTGGCAGGTGCCCTGGTGGCTGCCTGGAGAACCAACCACCTAGTGCTGCCATCTTGCAATTGTGGGAAGAACGCCTAGTCTGTTTTTGCTTCTAAATATTTGAATATACAAGAATATAAAGAGCTTAAACATGTGCTTTTTTAGACTATTTTATTTCTGAGGACTTTTCATCTTTCAAATTGTTATAGTCTCCAGGAATTTAGGGAATACAAATTGCAATATTTCAACAAAGTGATGCAGCACTGAAGGAGCTCACTCATCTATGCCAAGAAATCTGGAAGAAAGCTATATGGCCAACCAAAGGAAAAGATCCATATTTGTGGCTAATCAAATGAAAGGTGACACAATTTAATGTAGAAATCATTGAATAATATCATTAATATCACATGTAAATAAAATATTGCAGAGATAATTCAACAATGATAACAATAGTCCATCAGGAGGGAATGGCCAGAAACTCAAGCTAAATTCAAGGAGGGATGGAACTAGGGAAATCATTGCTGAGGTCAGAAAGTGGCTGAAAGCAGGGAACACAAGAAAGATGTTTATTTGTGTTTTATTGTTTATGTAAATGTTTTTAACTGGGTGGATCATGACAAGGTATGGATAACTTTGCAAAGACTTGAGTGTGCTTATGTGCAATCTATACACAGACCAAAGGCAGTTATTTGACACAGCAAGGGAATACTGAATGGTTTAAAATCAGGCAAGGTGAGTGTCCGGGCTTTATTCTTTCACCATATTTATTCAATTTGTATGCTGAGCAAATAATTTGAGAAGCTGGATTATATGAAAAGGATTTAGAATCATGACTGAAGGAAGACTCATTAATAACCTGCAATATGCAAATGCTATAACCATGCTTACTGCAGGCAAAGGAGTGCTGGTATGATGCTGCAGGATAAATACTGGACCACAAAGCTGGTTTGAACTGCAAGGTTGGCAGTTCAAACTCACCAGCCACTTCTCAGAAACCCTATACAGAGTCACTATGAGTTGGAACTGAATCTAATGCATCCTATGACAACAAGAGCTGAAAGCAAAGAAGATTTAAAATACTCATTGATGAAAATCAAAGAACACTGGTACTGTATCTCAAAGCAAAGAAAACAAAGTTTTAAACTGGACAAATAAATAACATTATGACAAATGGAGAATACAATGAAGCTGTCAAAGACTTCATTTTACTTAGATCTGCAATCAACACTTATGAAAGCAGCAGTCAAGAAATCAGTAGCGTATTGCATTAGACAAATCTGCTTAACAAGATCTCTTTGAAGTGATCAAGAGCAAAGAAATTAGCTTGAGTTCTAAGGTGTGCTTGACCCAAACTATGGTATATTTAATTGTCTCATATGCATATAAAAGTTGAACAATGAATTAGGAAGACCTTAGAAGAAATGAAGCATTTTGAGTTTAGTATTGGAGAAGAATATTGGAAGTACCAAAATTGCCAGAAGAACAAACAAATCTGTTTTGAAAGAAGTACAATCAGAATGCTCATTAGAAGCTTGGATGGTAAGACTTCATCTTTTATAATTTGGACATCAGGAGGAACCAATCTCTGGAGAAGGACATTGTGTGTAGAAAAGTAGGTGATCAGTGAAAAGAGAAAGACCCTAATGAGCTGGATTGGCACAGTGACCACAATAATAGTCTCAAGCATAACAACAATTATAAGGTAACACAGGACTCAGCAATGTTTCACAATGAGTCATTATGAGTCAGAGCCAACACAAAGATACCTAACAACAACAAATCTCATTCATAGTATTTTGAAACTTTATTTTTCTTCTTTCCTTCCTTCCTTCTTTTCTCTCTTTTGGTCTTAACAATACAATGGGTGTTGGTAAGGTGAAACTTTTCATATTTTAACTTGATTTTTATATTTTCTCCTTAATAAATACATGTATTCAAGTGACGTAATCATTTTTCCTATGATTTGTCTGAACTTAAATAATTGATTCATATAGGCATTTTCTATATATTCTGAAGATTGGATCCTTGCGTCAGACCTACATGGCACTCTTCTTGTCTTCCTCTGAGGCTTTGTTCTTTAAACTGAGAAAGCAAACTTCACTCACTATATTGACACTTCCATTGTGTTTACGTATATGTAAATCAAAACTGTGTAATTAGGAGACCAACAATCCCATGGATTAATTTTCTTGGTATCTCCTACCTGGGAAAATTCTTCTACATAAATGTTAAATTAATTTGCAGATAATAAAATCTCATTTATTAAAAAAAAAATGGGGCAGTTAGTGGTAGCCAGCTGGTAATGGTCTTCACTATCAGGTGCTTCTTCCTTCTCTGCCTTGCTCTTATTTTCCTGGTATGGTGCTGTGGGTTAATGCACTGGACTGCAAAGGTGGTTTGAACTTTAATGTCGGTGGTTCACTCTTACCAACTGCTCCTTGGAAGACGTGTACAAGGTCACTATGGATCAGAGTTGACTTGATGGTAAAGTTAAAGTGCCTTTCTAGTACTTTAGTTTTAGAAAACCCTATGTTTTCTAGGATAACCAGATCCTCAAAGTGGAATTTGGTTAATAAACTATAATTTTATATTGTCTTAATTGTTGTCAGGGAATTCCTGAGATTTAGTTCTACTTAAAATTATATTATGTCTTCTCAGTCTTTATACATTAATAGAAACAGTAATAGTTTTCTAGCTATACATATGATAATTACCTTCAGACCTTGATTACACTGAAACATTATAACATTTGGGGTTAATCTCATTCAAAGAATTTTAATTATTCAGTGCTTGGACATTTATTTGGGTCTTCTTTGATGGATCTTTCACCTTGGATTTTTTTTTTTGCAACAACCGTCTCCTGTGCCTATTTATATATCTATTTTGGTTAATTCATTTGTAATTATGTAAAAACTGCCTAAGAATCTGCCACTTAATATAAAATCTAGAAACTCTATGATAATTTGCAAAAAAATATGACTTCCTCTAATCCATTTCTGTACTTAATCCAGTTTCCTGCTTTTCACACTGGAAGATACCACCATCCTGAAGCTATTATTCAATATTATCTGATTCTCATTTTTATTCAGATTTGTCTCACCTAAGTATAGATATTGAAATTGTGGTATGGTGCTGTGAGATAACCATATGATCGGCAGTTCAAACCCACGATCAGCTCCTTAGAAACCCTATAAAGGCTTGCTATGAATTTGAACTGACTTCACAGCACTTAGAAACAACAACAAATATAGATATTAACACATTTTGTTATAATTGTTAATGCTTTACCAACTTTTACAACAGCTAATTCTCACTGAGTAAGCTTCATGTAATAACATTTTGATTATTGTATTAGAAACTTTTGCCTTATTTTATTCTTCTTTTCATTTTTGTAGTGGATTGATTTTGATTGCTATTAAATATTCTGTGTGTACAGAACATAAATTATTTATTAATACACTATAGTATGAGTTTCAGACTTTCTGTAATTCTGCTACAAAGAACAATGGTTTAAAAATATCACTTTACATACCTCTTACTGTGTTTGAAGCCAAGTTCCTTTTGACTTTATCACTAGGAATATAATAATGTAGAGATGTGAATGCTCAATATACAAGATCATGCCAAATGCTTTTCAGTGTTTGGAGTCCTGGTATGGCGCTGTAGGAATCACACAGGATCCCAAGTTTGGTATGAGCGACAAGGTCAGTGGGTCAAACTCACCAGCATCTCCTTGGAAACTCTATACTGGGTCACTATGAATTGGAACTGACTCAAATGCACTTAATAACAACAATTATCAGTTTGAACTATTTTCAGAAATGTGGTTCAAGCTCATCAGCTGCTCCTCTGAAACCACTAATGTATACATATTGTCTGAAATTTTTACTTTCTTCTGCATGACTGGAGGTAAAATTCCATCAGGAGCCATTTTTCAGATATCTATTGGTCACAAATCCCATTTTTCATGAAATGGTTGCTCATTTGTTCTTTCTTATTCTTCTGACAGTTTATGTTTTTCATTTATGCAAAAATAAATCAGCAATAATAGTAAATGTATATACACATGATAATATTTCTTCATTTGATGGACACATTTTCTAAATTTTAATGTAATTACATTTGTCAATAATTTATCGGTATTGTTGTTAAGTGGCATTGAGTCAGTTCCAACTCATAGCGACCCTGTATATGGGTTCTGAGGAACATCTGGTGAACTTGAACCACTGACCATGCTGTTAAAGTTTCCCTTGCAGTCCAGTGCACTAGCTTACAACACCATGAGTTACCTTTTCTATTTTTTTAGTTTATTTCAAGACTTTCAATTTATTTGGCATGAATGGTATTTTCTCCAGCATTTATTAAATTCCACTGCAGTTTTAATATTGTTCAAATATTTATCAACAGATGCAGAAGAGAACTTGAAGAACTATAGTACCATTTCATGATAAAAGAACATACTAAAAGCAAGGATTAGAAGGACAATTCCTCACTATGACATAAACATTTATAAAACCTCATTTCTTGAATCATACTAAATGCACAAAGGTTGAAAAATTTCTTGTTAAATTTATAAACAAGGCAATTATATACATTTTCACTATTGCTATTGACTGTTGTACTTGAGGAGTCCTCTGTGACTCTGTTGGTTAATGCTCTGGACTACAAAATATATTTGAACCACAAATACAATTCTTTCAAGCTCACCAGCTGCTCCTTGAAACTTTATACAGGGTTTCTATGGGTCGGAATTGGCTTGATGGCATTTAACAATAACATTTTACTGGAAGTTGCAGCAAAAGCAAGTAGGCAAGATTTAAAAAATGGAAGATATCCACATCACAAAGAAGAAGAATTGTCTCTATCTGAAAATCGTTTTTTAAATACCTGAAAGATGTTTAAAAAGATCGAAATAAATTGAAATACATCATTTATCCATGGACTGGATAGACAAAATTTTGTTAAGGGGTCAGTGCTATTAGAAGAAATGTATAGATGCTGCACAATCATAATAAAAAATTCCAACAGCATTTTTTTGTAAAAAAACTAAAAAGTCAGTACTCCAGCTGATATGGAATTGAGATACCAAATATCCAAACAAATCGTGAAAAGTAAAAACAGATAGCTCTCATTTATGAATTTCAACAAGTACTATAAAGATGTGATGTTCAAAGCATGTAGCTATAATATAAAAATAGACATATAGACTTATAGAATATAATTGAGAGTCTAAACATAGACCCATACATGTATGTCAGTTGATTTTCAACTAGGACAAAAAAACATTTAGTGAAAGTAGAAGAGTGGCATCAACAAATGTTGATGGGGCAAGTGGGTTTCCATATGCAGAGGACAGATATATGAAAATAGCTCAAAATGGATCAAATCCCTAAATATAAAAACCAAAATCATAAAATTATTAGAAAAAGAAGAAAAAAAAAAAAGATTAAAGTTATGGGACCTAGTTTTTTATAATGCTCTGATAGATTCAATATGAAAGGCATAAGCAAAAAAAGACATAATAGAAAAATTGGACTTCTTTATAATTCAAATATTTTGTTCATCAAAGGACCTTTTAGAAGAAAGCGAAGAGAAAATCTGCAGAATATGAGAAATTATTTGGGGATCATCCATTTTACAAGGGGTTAAAGATCAGATTATAGAACTCCTACAGATTCTCACCAGTGAGCCTATAAACAACATCCATATAAATGTAGAAAAAATTAAAGTTATCAAAAGCTTCATTTTTGTCAAATCAATCATCAGCACTCATGGAAGCAACCATCAAGAAATCAAATCATATATTGCATTAGACCAATCTGCTTCACAAGACCTCTTTGAAGAGCAAAGATAGCAGTTTGAGGACTAAGATGTACCTGACCCAAGCCATGATATTTTCAATAAATTCATATGTGTATGAAAGTTGGACAGCAAATAAGGAAGACTGTAGAAGAATTGATGAATTTGACTTATGGTATTGGAGAAGACTACTAACAGTACCATGGACTGCCAAAGTAACCAACAGCTCTATATTGGAAGAAGTACAGCCAGAGTGCTCCTTAAAAGCCAGGATGGTCAAAGTTTGTCTCTCAAACTTCAAGCATATTATCAGGAGTGACAAGTCACTGGAAATGGATATCATATTTAGTAAAGTGGAGAGTCCAAGGAAAAAATGGAAGACTCCAATTAGATGGATTGACACAATGGTAACAGTGATGGGCTCAGGGGTAGCAACGAGTGTGAGGTTGGCAGAGGACCTGGCAGTGTTTCATTCTGTTATGCATAGGTTCTCTATGAGTCCTTACCAACTCGATGACACCTAATAACAGCAGAGGACGCATGTAGAGCTCCTACAAATCAGGAATCACAGCTAGAATGATCCTTAGAAGTGAGGATGGCACAATTTCTTCATTCCATCAATGGACATATTGTCAGGAAAGACTAGTCTCTGAAGAAGGACATCATGCTGATAAAGTGGAGGATCAGCTAAAAGAGGAAGACAAGCAAAAAGATAGATTGATACAGTGGCTGCAACAATGTGAGGAATGTGCAATATCCCACAGTGTTTTTGTTCTATTGGGATTCACTATCAGTTGGAAATGATTTGAAGGTGGTGCTATAGGTAAATGTGCTGTACTGTGAAATCGATTTGAACCACAAGGTCGGTGATTTAAACTCACCAGAAACTTCTTGTAAACCTTACAAAAAGGTAGCTATGGATCAGAACTGACCTAAGGAAACTTAACAGCAACAACAAAACAAGTAAAAAATGAAAATATTTTAAAGGCCTTATTTAAAAAAAAAACAAAACAAAAAACTGAAAAAGACTTAAATATACCTTCCCACAAAGAAACTAATGACCAAGAAACACATGAAATATGCCCTATGTCCTTACTCATTGGGCAAATGTAATTCAAAACCACCATGAGATGTCATTTCATATCCATTATTATGGCTAGGATCACAGTAATGAAATGGGAGAAGTATTGGTGAGGATGAGGAAAAATTGAAACTCTCATCCATTGATGGTGAGATACAGGTCATATTAAATGATGGGAAATATAAGCAGATTTCAAGGAAAAAAATGATATACTACATTGAACAAATCTGTTTCAAAAGACCTTTTTTAAGATATTAAAAGTGAAAGGTATCACTTTGAACAATAAATTGTGCCTGATCCAAGTCTTGCGATTTTCAATCACGTTATGTGCATTTGAAAGCTGGGACATGAATAAGGAATCCCAAAGATGAATTATGCCTTTGAATTACATGATGAAAAAATGTTGAAATCCAGAAGAATGAACAAATCTGTGTAGAAAGAATTATAACAAGAATTCTCCTTAGAAACTATGGTGGTGAGATTTAGTTTCATTTTCTTTGGACATGTTATCAGAAGAGACCAGTTCATGGAGAATGATAGTATGCCGATAAAGTAGAGTGTGGAGTCCTAGTGTGGTGCTTCAGGATAATGCACTGGATCACAAAGTCAGTTTGAACTGTGAGGTTGGTGGTTCAAACCCACCAACCACTCCTAAGAACACTGTAAAGGATCACTATGGGTTGGACCCAACTCAACGGCACTTAACAACAACAGCAATATCAAAGTGAAGGGTAAATGAAATAAAGGAAAACCATAAACAAGACAGAATGACATAGTGTCTTCAACCGTGAGCTCAAAAATTATAGCGATTGTGAAGGTGGCACAGCACTGGGCAGTATTTCATCCTAGAGTATATGGATTTGTTTTAGTTGAAACTACCTTAAGGCACTTAAAACTTGTGAGGTTGCAAGGTGGTACAGATACTGTGGAAAATAGCATCGTGTTTCCACAATAGTTAAACATAGTAGTATGTTGCAGTTGCTGTTTGTGCCATTGAGTCATCTGACCCATAGTGACCCTGTATAGTGTTTGCAAGGAGTGAGTGATAGGTTTGAACTGTTGACCCTACATTAGTCATCCATTGCTTATCCTAGAGCACCATATGCTGGCTTCCAAGGGGTAATCTGGCTGTACTTTTTCAGCATTTCCAATTCTAAGAAAATTCACAAAATATTTGAAAGTAGGGATTCATATAGATAAGTGTGCAGCAGTGTACTTTGCAATGTTGCCCTGCAGGATAATTCACTGACTGCAAGAGTAGTTTAAGCCACGAGGTTGACAGTTCAAACTCACCAGCTCCTCCTTGGAAACACTATACAGGGTTGCTATGAGTCACTTAACAACAACAACAAAATAGAAATAACTCAAATATCCTTCAACAGATGAGTGGATAAACAATATGTAATATATTCTTACAATATACTATTTTTCATCCATAAAGAGAAATGAAGTCTTGATACATACACTAAAAGGAGGATAAAACTTGAACATACCTTAAGTGAAATAAATCAGTATCAACTTGTTGTTTGGTGCCATCAGGTTGGTACTGAACCATAGCAACCCTATGCACAACAGAATGAAACACTACCCTGTCTTCAGTCAACCTCACAATCGTTGCTACATTTGAGCCCTTCACTGCTGTCACTGTGCCAATACATACATCTTGCTGGGGGTCTCCCTCATTTATTCCAGCCTTCCACTTTACTAAACATGATCTCTTTCTCCAGTGACTGATCCGTCTTGACACTATGTCTGAAGTATGAGCAGGAGGCTATTGAAAAGACCATGGCTTCGATCAGGCACAACTTAGTGCTCAAACTGATATCTTCACTCTTGAACACTTTGAAGAGGTTTTGAGCAGCAGATTTGCCTACTGCAATACATCTTTTGATTTCTTGACTGCTATTTCCATGGGTGTTGATTGTGGACCCAAGCAAAATGAAATCTTTGACACTTTCAGCTTTTCTTCATTTATTATGATGTTATATATTGGCCTATATAAAACTATGTTTTTTTTTTATATTGGGGTGCAATCTATACTGAAGACTGGGGTCTTTGACTTAATCAGTATGTTAAGCCCTCTTCACTTTCAGCAAGCAAGGTTCTAGTGTTTGCATATCACAGTTTGCCTATTACTATTCCTCCAGTCACGATGTTCTGTTCTTTTTCGTATAATCCTCTTTCTCAAATTATTTGCTCAGCATGCAGATTGGTGGTGAAAAGATACAACCTTGACACATCTTGAAAAAACAACAACAACAACAACAAAAACAACAACTGTTCAACATACCCCTTTTCTCTTTCAATGATTGACTCATGGTCTATGTACAGATTCCTCATCAGCATTACTAAGTGTTCTGGTCTACCTATTCTTCTGAAAGTTATTCATAGTTTGTTGTGATCCACACAATTAAATGCCTTTGCATAGTCAATAAAAAAAAAGTAATATATTTTTTTGTGGTACTGTCTGACTCAATGGTACTTACCAACATCTCTCCTTTTAACTAACATCCATCTGATGGTAGTAATGATAACTCCAGTTCCAAGTTCTCTTCTGAGTTTGGCTTGGATTTCTGATAAATCCCTATCAATGTATTGCTGCAACAATTTTTGAATTATCTTTAGCAAAGTTTTACAGTCATATGGTACTAATGATATTGCTCGGGTCAATTTTCCTTGGAATGCACAAAAATATGGATCTCTTCCAATCATTTTACTAGGTAACTATCTTCCAAATTTCTTGGTATAGATGACTATGAGTCTTCAGACCTTCTATCTTTACAGTTGTAACTATTGCAATAGATCATTAAAACAAATACTCACTATTGAATCATAAGAATCTGCATTTCCTTTCACCAGATCTGTTTAGACAAGATGGACGCTATCCTTTGGGGATTCTACCTCTCCAGCACACTCTTCTACTAAACTCTTTCTTGAAAACATGTAAGCCAGTCATTCCATGCCTTTATAGTGCTGCACCTCCCCCCACCACCACCCACCCATTTTAGGTAGCCAATGTCTAAGTTGCCCATCCCTATCTACCATGTATAGAGAGGGGCTAGGATTGATCCTTGATGTGAAGACTCCTTCCATCTTAGTTGGTACTTTGAGCTACTACATCCATAAATATAGGTCAAATTCATGAAATTGTAGTAATTTACACGTGTTTCCTTTATCATTTTATTTTAATCTTCCTCTACTTGAATTCTGATCATAAAGCCATCGAAGATAGGTCAAATGGGTACTATCTACAAGTTTGGGTGTTCTTGTGTATTTCCCCTTACTTCATATCAGCTAGATGCTTCACTCTCAGCTCTAGCGCTCCATGGCTATATCCTTGTCCATGGGCTCAGGAGTCCCCAGGTCTCACCATACTTCGAACCAATCAGCCTTTCCTCTTTTTTTCTCTCATATACAGGTATCTAACTATTTTTTTTTTGTATTAAAGATGTACATCAAGAAGTAAGGAATGTCAAGGTTTGAGGTGACATCAACACAGTCTGTTAAGGTTATATGTCAACATTGCTGGAACATGGTGTTCACTGATTTTCAGGTATATCATTGTATGATTTGGCAACTATATAATTATGTGATTTAGCAGTTGTGCAATGATGTATTCATCTGCCATTTTGGCATAACTCTGATTTTCACATAATGTATTTGTCTTTGGAATCTAACTTATTGGTGAAAAATGGTATACAAACATTACAATATATTATTATTATCTGTGCCTTAAAAAACAATTATAATTCAGAATGATTAAAATAAGAAACAAAGATGCCTGATGATGCAGTAGGTTAGCTATTAGACTGGTAACTGCAAGTTCACAGGTTTAAGCTCTTCAGAAATTCAAGGGGGACTGAAAACATTCTTCAAGAGAAAGTTGAGGCTATAAGCTCCTGTAAAGAATTGCAGTCTTGGGCTTCTAGCTAGTGGAAGCTGTAGTGGAAGTAAGAAATCTCATAATTTAGAATCTCCCTGGAGCCAGCAACCTGGGTGAGACCAAACAATGGGACCAGGCGGGGGAACAAGCAGACCCACTGAGAATTAACAACCACAACCGTGGAGCAAAGGTGACAATACTATGTTTGGTTTTGCTTTCTTCTAATTTTTTTGGAGGGGAGGGTATCTGTTCATTGGTTTGCTGTCTGTGCACATCCATTCTGGTGACTAGAGGGCATGTCTGAGAGAGTGAACACACCCTACTCCTACCACTGGTGAGTTCTTCCACTGTGCATGTGTACAGATCCTCTCAGCATTTAGAGGCATCTGCCTTTCTTGCTAGTGAAATGCCTGGGGGTTCGTTTTGGCTCACAGTGACTCTGCTTTGGATCTCTGGAGCTGTGAATCTTTGTGGAAGCAGGGTGCCTAGTCTTGCTCCTGCTGAACTATGGGTGATTTCAAGCTGCCGGGCTTGGGCATGATAGACCAATTCATAACCACTATGTTACAAACAAACAGCTTAAAATGGCCACAGATGGTCTTGAACTGTTTATTAATAGGGAAAAGGCCAGAATGGGGTGAGTTTAAAAAAAAAAAATAAAGGTCAAAAATAAAATCCTGAGGTACAGCATAACAATGAACAGTGTAAACATGAAATTTATCAGATGGCCTTGGAGGCAAGAAGTTGAAGGAGAACATTAAAGTCATATTCCTATTAGGCTACAGATTTTTTTTATTTTTTCTTCTTTTATTTTTCTTTTTTCTCTCTCCTCTCCTTTTCACATGATTATAGACTACAGTATCCAAT
>NW_006408959.1:342784-344662 GCF_000296735.1 Chrysochloris asiatica
GGCAGGGCTGATAAAAAGAGATGAGGAAAGGTCTCTTGTGGTACAATAGTGAATAATTGCTAACAGGACTGACTGTGAGGGTTGAAAATGTAAAGGTAGACGTTGTGTAGCTGAAAGACGGGAGTGATTGACTTTGCAGTACAGAAGCAAAGGTCCCTGGGACCATCAAGGGAAAAGAGAGGAGTGCAGGACCCTACCCAATAAAGCAGTGATGCTGGTGATGGAGGAAGAGATAATGACATGGGAAAATGGAGTGGCTGGGAACTCTAGACCCAGAGAGGGAGAGGGACTGTGTGCTAATGACCTGCGGTGGGGGCAGGTTGATGATACATGGAGGGGATTGTAACCATGGCAATGAAACAATATACAATAGAGTGAATGTAAAGCTAGTGTTCTCCCAGGTAAACTATCACATAATTCACAATAAAACACTAAAAAAAAAAATTACATTCTTAAAAACCCTATATAAGGTTGCTATGAATTAGAATTTACACCATGGCAGTGGGTTTGCCTTTTTTATTTTGTTTTATTAGTCTAATATTTTGATAATTTGCATAAGACTGGTTCTTAATGTAGGTTTAGATTTTCATGATTATAGGAACGATTCAGATAGAAAGTGCTGAATGTTAGATTCCAGGTGAGTGCCTCTAAATTGATTAAGCATTCCTTTACCATGTTTTGGCTACTTGATCTGTTATGCTCAAGCCCATCCAATCAAACATGAACACTACTGGCCTCTGCTGGTAACCATTGGAAAAATATTTTTCTTTAAAATTTCTTTTCTACTTTATTGCTTTCTTTGCTGGTTTATACTACAACTTAATCCTGTTGTAGGATAGCCACTCATCCTCAAGGTTGGAGGTTCAAGCTCACCAGCTGATCTTCAGAAACTCTTTACAGGATCAATATGAGTCAGAATCTACTCATAATAACAAAAATAACAATCTTGTTTAGTAGGCCTAGTGGCTAGAGTCACTGTAACAAAAATAAATGGCTGATGCTCAAAAATTACTAGATATAACATATACTTTAAAAGAAAATGGCACTAAGGAAGAAGTTCAAGGGGCACTGAAAGCATTAGCAGAGAACAAGGCTCTGGGAATTGATGCAATACAGATTGAAATCTTTCAACAAACAGATACAGCACTAGAGGTACTCACTCATCTATGCCAAGAAATCTGGAAGACAGATACCTGGATAACCGATTGAAAGAGATCCATATATTCATACATTCCAAAGATAAATGACCTAATGGAATGCAGATATCATTGGACAATATGATTATTATCCCATGCAAGTAAAATTTTACTAAAGATAATTTACAAACTGCTGCAACAGTGCATTGACAAAGAACTGCAGTGGTTCAAGTCGAATACAGACAAGGCTGTGGAGTGCTATCAATGCAGACAGAAGATGAATCTAGACTGAATGCAGAAAATACTAAAAAGATGTTTATCTATGCTTAACTGACTTTGCAAAGGTTTTTGACTGCATGGATTATGACAAGAGATGGAAAATGAGTATTCAAGAACACTTAATTGTGCTCAAGAGAAAACTGTACATAAACCAAAAGGCAGTTGTTTGAATATGACAAGAAGACAGTT
The DNA here is from genome assembly GCF_000296735.1 of Chrysochloris asiatica. NCBI lineage: Eukaryota > Metazoa > Chordata > Mammalia > Afrosoricida > Chrysochloridae > Chrysochloris > Chrysochloris asiatica. The sequence goes on from NW_006408959.1 coordinate 344,389, forward strand.
AATACTTTAAAATCAAGAAAGGTGAATGCTAGGGTTGTATTATTTCACCATACTTATTCAGTCTGTATGCTGAGAGAATAATTCAAGAAGCTGAATTATATGAAGAAAACATGGCATTAGGACAGCGGGAAGACTTGTTACAACCTCTGATATGCAAATGACAAAACCTTGCTTGCTAAAAGAAAGAGGACTTGAAAAACTTGGTGATGAAAATCAAGGACTGCAGTCATCCGTATGGGTGGCTGTTAAATGTACAGAAAACAAAAGTCCTTGC